>NW_028162419.1:0-55000 GCF_964263955.1 Coregonus lavaretus | reverse complement strand
CTACACAGATATACTGTACTTCTGACCACCTCTCTACACAGATATACTGTACTTCTGACCACCTCTCTACACAGATATACTGTACTTCTGACCACCTCTCTACACAGATATACTGTACTTCTGACCACCTCTCTACACAGATATACTGTACTTCTGACCACCTCTCTACACAGATATACTGTACTTCTGACCACCTCTCTACACAGATATACTGTACTTCTGACCACCTCTCTACACAGATATACTGTACTTCTGACCACCTCTCTACACAGATATACTGTACTTCTGACCACCTCTCTACACAGATATACTGTACTTCTGACCACCTCTCTACACAGATATACTGTACTTCTGACCACCTCTCTACACAGATATACTGTACTTCTGACCACCTCTCTACACAGATATACTGTACTTCTGACCACCTCTCTACACAGATATACTGTACTTCTGACCACCTCTCTACACAGATATACTGTACTTCTGACCACCTCTCTACACAGATATACTGTACATCTGACCACCTCTCTACACAGATATACCGTACGTCTGACCACCTCTCTACGCAGATATATACTTCTGACCATCTCATCTACACACACCTGTACACGTCTAAATGACAGCTCTACACACTTCAGTACCAGGCAGCAGTTCAACTACAGCGCTATGCAGTCCTGCACCACTGGGGGGAGATGTTCACCCAGAGATAAGGACACCTCTCACACTGTGTGTGCTGCAGTCTCTCTGCAAAGTCTGCCTCAACACACTGTCATCCTCTCTCTGTCTCTATCACTCTCTCCATCCCTCCCCTCCCCTCTCTCTCTCTCTATCACTCTCTCCATCCCTCCCCTCCTCTATCACTCTCTCCATCCCTCCCCTCCTCTATCACTCTCTCCATCCCTCCCCTCCTCTATCACTCTCTCCATCCCTCCCCTCCTCTATCACTCTCTCCATCCCTCCCCTCCTCTATCACTCTCTCCATCCCTCCCCTCCTCTATCACTCTCTCCATCCCTCCCCTCCTCTCTCTCTGTCTCTATCACTCTCTCCATCCCTCCCCTCCTCTATCACTCTCTCCATCCCTCCCCTCCTCTCTCTCTCTCTCCATCCCTCCCCTCCTCTATCACTCTCTCCATCCCTCCCCTCCTCTATCACTCTCTCCATCCCTCCCCTCCTCTATCACTCTCTCCATCCCTCCCCTCCTCTATCTCTCTCAGGGTAATGCGGCTAAGCTGGTCCACACTCCCCTGACTGATAAGTGTTATCTGACCTTGACCCAGGCCATGATGATGGGTTTGGGGGAAACCCCTACGGCCCTGCCGGCACCGGCAAGACTGAGTCAGTCAAAGCCCTGGGGGGCCTGTTCGGAAGACAAGTACTTGTCTTCAACTGTGATGAGGTAAACAAACACACACACACAGTCACACACACGTGACGAATGCACACACACACACACACACACACACAGTCACACACACGTGACGAATGCACACACACACACACACACACACACACACACAGTCACACACACGTGACGAATGCACACACACACACACACACAGTCACACACACACACAAATGCACGAACAAACACTTAACATTACTAAAACTCAGAAATGTAACATAAGGTGAATTCTTTTTTGAAAAGAAATTAGGAAATTTCAAGATCTCCTGAATAAAGAAAGGATGAATAAATAAATAAAGGAAATGAATGAATCAGTAAATGGTGTGTTGCAGGGAATAGACGTGAAGTCTATGGGCCGGATCTTTGTGGGGCTGGTGAAGTGTGGAGCGTGGGGCTGCTTTGATGAGTTTAACCGCCTGGAGGAGGCTGTGTTGTCTGCAGTGTCCATGCAGATACAGGGTATCCAGAACTCACTGAAGAACCACAGGACCAGCTGTGAGCTGCTGGGCAAGGAGGTGACCACACAGTCACACAGTCACTTAGGCATGCTTGGCACGCAGATACTTGTATGGTATATTGCATGCTGGTATTTTAAACGCTCTCTCTTGCTCTCTCGCTCTCTCTCTCCGTGTTAGGTGGAGTTGGACCCTAACTCGGGGGTGTTTATAACGTTGAACCCGGCTGGGAAGGGTTATGGAGGGAGACAGAAGCTGCCTGACAACCTGAAGCAGCTGTTCAGGCCCGTGGCCATGTCCCGACCAGACAACGAGCTCATCGCTGAGGTCATCCTCTACTCAGAGGGCTTCAAAGACGGAGAGATACTGGGTCGCAAGCTGGTCGCCATCTTCAACCTCGCCAGGTGTGTCTTTGTGTCTATTTCAAAGGGATAGTGCAACATTTTGGCAACTAAGCCCCCTTTTGACTTACCCAAAGTCAGCTGAACTCATGGATAACATTGTTATGTCTCTGTGTGCAGTAAACTTTCAGTATACAAATGGTATCCATGAGTTCATCTGACTAGAAAAGTGGCTTGATTGCTAGAATCTCTCACTATCCCTTTAATAGGTCTCTGTATCTGTTTGTAGGGATATGTTTTGTGACTGGGTGTGTATGTATCTGCTATGTCTGAGTGTGTAACATGTATGGACTGTGTGTAGGGAGCTCTTGACCCCCCAGCAGCACTACGACTGGGGTCTGAGGGCACTGAAGACAGTGCTGAGGGGTTGTGGCAGTCTGCTGCAGCAGCAGAGGAGGAGTGAGGCCAAGAACAAGAGTAAGACCCTCTAAACTTACACTTACTCCCCACCCCCCAAACATCCCTAATAGCCAAATATCCCCCTAAAAACGGTCCTCTGTCTCAGCCTTTGGGCTCTCTCTCCTCTCTCTGTCCTTTTGTCCTTTTCCTCAAACACTGGTCTTAGCTGAGTTGTTTTCCTCCCCCATCCCTCTCGCCCCTCTTTGCCTCTTCCTCTCTCCCTCCCCCTCTCTCTGACCTCTCCCCGCCTGGTTAGTCATATCTCTCTGATCCCCGGTTGATTGCTTTGTCTCTCTCTCTCTCTCTCTCTCTCTCTCTCTCTCTCTCTCTCTCTCTCTCTCTCTCTCTCTCTGTCTCTCTGTCTCTCTGTCTCTCTGTCTCTCTCTCTCTCTCTCTCTCTCTCTCTCTCTCTCTCTCTCTGTCTGTCTCTGGTTCTGTCTCTCTCTCGGTCTCTGTCTCTCGCTCTGTCTATCTCTCTCTCTGTCTCTCTCTCTCTCTCTCTCTGTCTCTCTCTCTCTCTCTCTCTCTCTCTCTCTCTCTCTCTCTCTCTCTCTCTCTCTCTGTCTCTCTCTCTCGGTCTGTATGTCTGTCTCTCTCTCTCTCTCTCTCTCTCTCTCTCTCTCTCTCTCTCTCTCTGTCTCTGGTTCTGTCTCTCTATCTCTCTCTCTGTCTCTCTCGGTCTCTGTCTCTCGCTCTGTCTGTCTCTCTCTCTCGCTCTCTCTCTGTCTGTCTCTCTCTCTCTGTCTCTCTCTCTCTCTCTGTCTCTCTCTCTCTCTCTCTCTCTCTCTGTCTCTCTCTCTCTCTCTCTCTCTCTCTCTCTCTCTCTCTCTCTCTCTCTCTCTCTCTCTCTCTCTCTCTCTCTCTCTCTCTCTCTCTCTCTCTCTCTCTCTCTCGTCTACTCTATTTGTCAGACAGCACGTTTGTCCCTGGGTCTTGCTCTGTTTGCTCCCTCTATTGTCAGGCAAAATGTTCCAGTGAAAAACCATCCCTGCTCCTTTTTCTGTGCCTCTAGTACCAGCAGCTTTACAAAAGTATCGATGCACTCTAAATCATGACACAGGTCGTAATTAGCACATTTTATAAAGCTGCTGATGTAGCTAGTAGCAACACAGTGTAGCAGAATAACAAAGAAACAAGTTAACTTTTATACAAATGAACTCCTCTCTCCCATGTATCCCCTCTCTGGCTCCGCCTCCACCTCCACCCCCTCTCTATCTCTGTGTTCCCTCTCTATCTCTGTGTTCCCTCTCTATCTCTGTGTTCCCTCTCTGTCTCTGCCTCCACCCCCTCTCTATCTCTGTGTTCCCTCTCTGTCTCTGCCTCCACCCCCTCTCTATCTCTTTGTTCCCTCTCTGGCTCCGCCTCCACCCCCTCTCTATCTCTGTGTTCCCTCTCTGGCTCCGCCTCCACCCCCTCTCTATCTCTGTGTTCCCTCTCTATCTCTGTGTTCCCTCTCTGGCTCCGCCTCCACCCCCTCTCTATCTCTGTGTTCCCTCTCTGGCTCTGCCTCCACCCCCTCTCTATCTCTGTGTTCCCTCTCTGTCTCTGCCTCCACCCCCTCTCTATCTCTGTGTTCCCTCTCTGGCTCTGCCTCCACCCCCTCTCTATCTCTGTGTTCCCTCTCTGGCTCCGCCTCCACCCCCTCTCTATCTCTGTGTTCCCTCTCTGGCTCTGCCTCCACCCCCTCTCTATCTCTGTGTTCCCTCTCTATCTCTGTGTTCCCTCTCTGGCTCTGCCTCCACCCCCTCTCTATCTCTGTGTTCCCTGTCTGGCTCTGCCTCCACCCCCTCTCTATCTCTGTGTTTCCTCTCTGGCTCCGCCTCCACCCCCTCTCTATCTCTGTGTTCCCTCTCTGGCTCTGCCTCCACCCCCTCTCTATCTCTGTGTTCCCTCTCTGGCTCTGCCTCCACCCCCTCTCTATCTCTGTGTTCCCTCTCTATCTCTGTGTTCCCTCTCTATCTCTGTGTTCCCTCTCTATCTCTGTGTTCCCTCTCTATCTCTGTGTTCCCTCTCTATCTCTGTGTTCCCTCTCTATCTCTGTGTTCCCTCTCTATCTCTGTGTTCCCTCTCTATCTCTGTGTTCCCTCTCTATCTCTGTGTTCCCTCTCTGTCTCTGTGTTCCCTCTCTATCTCTGTGTTCCCTCTCTATCTCTGTGTTCCCTCTCTGTCTCTGTGTTCCCTCTCTATCTCTGTGTTCCCCAGTCAAGGAGAGTGTTCTGGTGGTGCAGGCACTGAGGTTGAACACCATGTCCAAGCTGACATTTGCAGACAGCAGCAGGTTTGATGCCTTGGTCCAAGATGTGTTCCCTGGGGTGGGCTTCACTGACGTGGAGGACCAGACCCTCAGTCACGCCCTGCAGGCCGTATACGAGGAGGCACACCTCCAACTCATACCCAGCCAGGTGGGGGACTGTGGCCGTGTGTGTGTGTTTGTGGGACACTCCTCATACATGATGAAAGCTCTGGTCTGGAGTTGTATGAGCTGTTTAGTCAAGAGGATAGAAGAAAGGATGGATGTAGGGATGGATGGATGTAGGGATGGATGGATGTAGGGATGGATGGATGTAGGGATGGATGGATGTAGGGATGGATGGATGTCGGGATGGATGGATGTAGGGAGGGATGGATGGATGTAGGTGAAGGATGGATGTAGGGATGGATGGATGTAGGGATGGATGGATGTAGGGATGGATGGATGTAGGGATGGATGGATGGATGTAGGGATGGATGGATAAAGTAGTTTTTCTCTGTAGATGAAGAAGGCTCTGGAGCTGTGTGAGCAGTTGAGACAGCGTATGGGAGTGGTGATCGTAGGCCCCAGCGGGGCAGGTAAATCTACTCTGTGGAGGATGCTGCGTGCCGCCCTGGGCAGGACAGGCAGGGTGGTGAGTATACACCTGATTAATCATGATAATCACAATCCTTATATTGTTATTCTGTCTGCGTTACCCTCCCAGGAAAAGCTCTGTGCCCTAGTTATCATTAATCATAATCGTATTAATATTTTATTAATGTAACATTACAGTTAGCAATAGAATGTCATTTGAGATGCAGCCACTGACCTATGCCACCGAACGACTTGGTCCCTGCCTGCCCTTGTCGCTGTCATGGTGGGTCTAGGTGAAGCAGTATACAGTGAACCCTAAAGCCATGCCCCGCCAGCAGCTGCTGGGTCACATAGACATGGACACTAGGGAGTGGACTGACGGGGTTCTCACAAACAGCGCCAGGCAGGTGGTCAGAGAACCACAGGGTAAGAACCACTACCGGGAAACAACCACAACACAACCATGAGGCCAGACTGCATCTTTTAGACGTATTAGAAGAAGTATTCTATTCTACTCTGAAAGATAGTGAAAGTTAAACAAGCCATAGAAAGTTGGTTGCAATTTCAGTTTAATCCACCAAAGACAGAACAAATATTACAACAAATATTATGGTTAAACTCAAATATACTAATTTATGATTTTTTTATTTCTTTTGGTGGGGGGAAATGATATCATATATAGGACTGGTTAAGTTATGTCTCACATGCAGCTAATATAAATATATGGAAATGTCTGCTCTATCCAAAATTATAACCAACTAATTGCAGCATTACTGCAAAATTGGAAGAGGCAAGTGGAAGGGGGAGAAAGTAAGGAACTTGTCTGTTGGCCCTGCATTAAAGACCAAGATTGGTTAAAGAAAATTATGATAAATAAAAAAGTATACCAGTTTCATTTCAGGACCAAAACATTTACAGCTGTGCCATACAGATTTCAAAATAGTTTGGAAGAGATTTTTTATGTAATGCTGGATTCAAAACTTAGTTTTTCTATTTAAATTATTATACAAAATTCTTGCAAACAATAGAATGTTATATATACAGTATGGGTGATACAACCATCCCAGCTCTGCAGATGTTGCTGCGAAGAGACAGACTCATTAGATCATTTGTTTTGGTAGTGTCCATATGTAGCTTGTTTTTGGTCACAGGTTCAGGAATGGCTGAAGAATTGCAACATTTACCTGGAGTTAACTCTGCAGATAGCCCTGCTGGGTGATCTGAAAAGTCATAGTCAATCGATCAATAATAGAATAATGCTCTTAGAATTTTTTTAAATCTTTAATTTACAATTTGTAGAAACTATGAGAATGGAAAGGTTCTGAACTTCTGTGAAACATCACAGCATAGTTTAAAAATATCTGGCAAAGAAATCAAAACTGGATGGTGTTCAGAGAAAGATGGGAGGGGTTGAGGGTGGAATTTAAAACAAACAAAAGATAACTCATGTAAAATATACTGTGTCTGTAAAATGTAAATAGTATGTATACACTGGAAGTAGAAGCCTAAGTGTTGTTGTCCATTAGTTTACTCCAATTAGGGGAGGGGTGGTAGGGTTAGGGGAAAATAATAAAGGAAAATATATTTAAATATATGTACAGTACCAGTCAAAAGTTTGGACACACAAAGTTTGGACACACAATTTTTTACATTGTAGAATAATAGTGAAGACATCACAACTATGAAATAACACATATGGAATCATGTAGTAACCAAAAAAGTGTTAAACAAATTTGTCAAAAAGCCACCCTTTGCCTTGATGACAGCTTTGCACACTCTTGGCATTCTCTCAACCAGATTCACCTGGAATGCTTTTCCAACAGTCTTGAAGGAGTTCCCACATATGCTGAACACTTGTTGGCTGCATTTCCTTCACTCTGCCGTCCGATTCATCCCAAACCATCTCAATTGGGTTGAGGACGGGGGATTTTGGAGGCCAGGTCATCTGATGCAGCACTCCATCACTCTCCTTCTTGGTAAAATAGCCCTTACACAGCATGGAGGGGAGTTGGGTCATTGTCCTGTTGAAAAACAAATGATAGTCCCACTAAGCCCAAACCAGATGGGATGGCGTATCGCTGCAGAATGCTGTGGTAGCCATGCTGGTTAAGTGTGCCTTGAATTCTAAATAAATCACAGACAGTGTCACCAGCAAAGCACCCCCACACCATAGCACCTCCTCCTCCATGCTTTACGGTGGGAAATACACATGCGGAGATCATCCGTTCACCCACACCGCATCTCACAAAGACACGCGGTTGGAACCACAAATCTCCAATTTGGACTCCAGAACAAAGGACACATTTCCACCGGTCTAATGTCCATTGCTCATGTTTCTTGGCCCAAGCAGGTCTCTTCGTCTTATTGGTGTCCTTTAGTAGTGGTTTCTTTGCAGCAATTCAACCATGAAGGCCTGATTCACACAGTCCCCTCTGAACAGTTGATGTTGAGATGTGTCTCTTACTTGAACTCTGTGAAACATTTATTTGGGCTGCAATTTCTGAGGCTGGTAACTCTAATGAACTTATCCTCTGCAGCAGAGGTAACTCTGGGTCTTCCATTCCTGTGGCAGTCCTCATGAGAGCCAGTTAGTTTCATCATAGCACTTGATGGTTTTTGCGACTGCACTTGAATAAACTTTCAAAGTTCTTTAATTTTTACGGATTGACTGACCTTCATGTCTTAAAGTAAGTCGTTTCTCTTTGCTTATTTGAGCTGTTCTTGCCATAATATGGACTTGGTCCATACCTACCTTATCACAACACAACTGATTGGCTCAAACACATTAAGAAGGAAATAAATTCCACAAGTTACATTTTAAGAAGGCACACCTGTTAATTGAAATGCAATCCAGGTGACTACCTCATGAAGCTGGTTGAGAGAATGCCAAGTGTGCAAAGCTGTCATCAAGGCAAAGGGCGGCTATTTGAAGAATCTCAAATATAAAATATTTTTTGATTTCTTTAACACTTTTTAGGTTACTACATGATTTCATATGTGTTATTTCATAGTTTTGATGTCTTCGCTATTATTCTACAATGTAAAAATATAGAAAAACCCTTGAATGAATAGGTGTGTCCAAATTTTTGACTGGTAGTGTATATTTATAAAAAATATATATGGGGGATTGGAAAAGATGCAGACAATTACATCGATAGAAGCCACAATCTATTTGCAAAATTAAAACTGATCCAAAAAAGTAACCCTGAGTTACCCTGATGTTAGCCATTATGTGTGTGTTCCAGAGGTGAGCTCGTGGATCATCTGTGACGGGGACATAGACCCAGAGTGGATCGAGTCGTTGAACTCTGTGTTGGACGACAACCGTCTGCTGACCATGCCCAGTGGAGAGAGGATTCAGTTTGGACCCAACATCAACTTTGTCTTCGAGACACACGACCTCAGCTGTGCCTCACCAGCCACAATCTCACGCATGGGCATGATTTTCCTCAGGTTGGTGTGTGTGTTTTGTGTGTGTGTGTGTGGTCCTTGATGGGTTAACCTACAGTCATTGTTCTAGTCGTGTTCTAACCCCCATCTTCTCTCTGTAGTGATGAGGACACAGATGTGAGTGCGTTGGTCAAGTCATGGCTGAAGGGTCAGCCTGATGAGTGTCGCAGTAACCTGGAGAACTGGATGGGAGACTACTTCCACAGAGGCCTGGACTGGGTGCTTAAACAGGTGATACATACTGATACTGCCCTCTACTGGTCATAATCAATAGCATCAACTGGATTTATGTAGCAAAGTGGAGTTTTACCCGAAATATACTGTAGTGGATTGGATATTTTGTGTTCATAACTGTTACCCTTCTGACTCTTTCTCTCTCACTCTCTGTCTGTCTGCCTGTCTGTCTGTCTGTCTGTCTGTCTGTCTGTCTGTCTGTCTGTCTGTCTGTCTGTCTGTCTGTCTGTCAGAATGACTTCGTGGTGGAGACCAGTCTGGTAGGGACGGTGTTGAACGGTCTGTCTCACCTGAGTGGGGTCACAGAGCGTGGTCAGTTTGTGGTTAGTCTCATCAGAGGGCTGG
Source organism: Coregonus lavaretus (assembly GCF_964263955.1). Taxonomy (NCBI): domain Eukaryota; kingdom Metazoa; phylum Chordata; class Actinopteri; order Salmoniformes; family Salmonidae; genus Coregonus; species Coregonus lavaretus. The sequence goes on along the minus strand of NW_028162419.1, from coordinate 45,486 downwards.
GCGGGAACCTCAACCTCAAATCACGACAGGACTTCGCCAAGGAGGTGAGACGAGGCGGTCAATCCATTCATCCATTCATCAGTCCATCCATACATTCATCCATCCATTTATTTACATTTTAGTCATTTAGCAGACGCTCTTATCCAGAGCGACTTACAGTTAGTGAGTGCTTGCCCCCCCCCCGTGGGAAACGAACCCACAACCCTGGCGTTGCAAGTGCCATGCTCTACCAACTGAGCTACAGGGGACTTATCCATCCATCCGTTTATCCATTTAGCCATCCATCCATCCGTTTATCCATTTAGCCATCCATCCATCCGTTTATCCATTTAGCCATCCATCCATCCGTTTATCCATTTAGCCATCCATCCATCCGTTTATCCATTTAGCCATCCATCCATCCGTTTATCCATTTAGCCATCCATCCATCCGTTTATCCATCCATCCATCCATCCATTAATCAACTAATAAACGTCCTCATCATTATGTGCGTGTGCGTTCCCTGCAGGTGCTGGGCTGGGCTAGAGAGAGCCCTCCTGACCCGAGGAAGCCCCTGGACACCTACTATGACCCTGAGTCTGGCCGGCTGTGTGCGTACTCTCTGGAACGTCCTGACGGCCTCAGCCTGGAAGAGGTCACACACACTCACACACTCCCCGTCATCCAGACCCCCGACATGCAGAGAGGACTGCACTGCTTCTCCCACTGGCTCTCCTCCCAGCACAGACAACCCTTCATACTGGTGGGGCCTGAGGGCTGTGGCAAGGGGTAAACACACACACGGGATGTATAATACACTCTAGCCAGATCATGTACACACTCCTCTTACTATTCAGGGAGAATGGTATGACACACACTTATGTCTCCAGGCGTGTTTTATTTAAGGCGTGACCTTTCTTAGAATAGCACAGCGGACCGAGGGGCAGGCGGGGGGCAGAGACTTGTTGAATCTACAGTCATTATTGTCATCCCAGGGGCACGCAGTAGAGGGAGGGCATCTCTGATTGGCTTTTACGCTCCACTTGAGCCCCCCCCCCCCATGAAACACAAAAACACACACACTCTCACACACACACAACCCTAATCTCGCAGAAATGTCAGGGCGCCATGGAAACGCTTGTCATCCCTGTCTGATGAAAAAACATCTACTTAATTTCCACTGCTGCCCTCAGAGAAACACACACACACACACACACACACAAACACACATCCCAATTATCCTATCTCAGTTTGCACCCTCACAAAATGTCCCCCCCCCCCTCGCCCTGAGCTTTGTCTCACAAACTCAGTTAAACAGACCCCTGCGGCATCAACAGTTTTCAATTCTCCTCTCTCCTCTCTTCTCCTCTCCTCTCTTTTCCTCTATCATCCTCTGATATCTAACCTCTGTCATGACTCATGTCCTCCTTCAATGTTATGGTCTGGCTTCTCTACTTGGCATTCAGCCTATGTTCTGTATGTGTGTGTTCTTCTCCAGTATGCTGCTGCGCTATGCGTTCTCTCGGCTGCGTTCCACCCAGGTAGCGGTGGTCCACTGTAGCGCCCAGACCTCGTCTCGTCACGTCCTCCAGAAGCTCAGTCAGACCTGCCTGCTGCTCAGTTCCAACACGGGCCGAGCCTACAGACCCAAAGACTGTGAGAACCTGGTCCTCTACCTCAAAGACATCAACCTGCCCAAGCCTGACAAGTGGGGCACCAGCAACCTCATCGCCTTCTTACAGCAGGTACACAATACACTACAATACATCACACTACAATACATCACAGTACAATACAGTACAATACACTACATCACAGTTCACTACATTTACATTTTAGTCATTTAGCAGACGCTCTTATCCAGAGCGACGTACAGTTAGTGAGTGCATACATTTTCGTACTGGGGAACGAACCCACGACCCTGGCGTTGCAAGCGCCATGCTCTACAGGGGACTATACAATACAGTACAGTACACTACAATATAGCACAGTACACTACAATATAGCACAGTACACTACAATACAGTACAATACAGTACACTACAATACAGTACACTACAATACAATACAGTACAATACAATACAGTACAATACACTAATAATAATAATAATAATAATAATAATAATAATAATACAACTAATAATTTCTTACATTTCTGTAGAGCTTTTCATAGAATCTCAAAGCACTTCAAGAGCAAAAAAACAAAGAAGCAATATATCAGGACAGGTCAACCAATAGAGGCCAAGCAGCGTCCTCTGAAGATGGAGAGGGTCAGTTCATGGCTTGAGCAAAGGGAGCTGGACAGAGGATGGTAGATGATGTTGATGGAGTCAAGTCAGGGAACCAGCCACTGGACTTCTCCTCTTCCACTCTGTGTAGCACCCACTTGGGTGGTGCCTCAGCAGCTCTGGGCGCCAGAAATCTCACCACACAAAGTTGTTAATAGTAGCCAGGCGTCCTCACTACGAGCCTCAGCACTGCTGTTTTCCTCTAGCTCCCATTCCTCTCACACTTCAGGCGACCCCTCAAATTACTGTATGTTCTCAAAAGCTCAGGAATTGGCAGCCAGGTGAAACAAAAAATATGTTATTGTGTCCAGATGCATTTTTCAAACAAATACTGTACAATGCAATACAACGCAACATAACGAAATCCAACTCAACTCAATGCAACACAATACTGAAAATACATTATTTCTTGATCGATGTGTAAGACAGAAATGAGTCAAGCTGTCATAACGTGACAAAGTTCTCCTCTCTCTCCCTTGTATGTTCTAGGTGCTGACGTACCATGGGTTCTATGATGAGAACCTGGAGTGGGTGGGTCTGGAGAACGTCCAGGTGGTGGCCTCCATGTCAGCAGGAGGCGCTGTGGGACGTCACACACTCACCTCCCGCTTCACCTCCATTGTGCGCATCTGCACCATAGAGTGAGTACGGACACACAGACACAGACCAGAGTATGTGAGCGGAGCTGGAGTGGAGCGAGGAGCGGATCGTTCCCAATTTGACTGGAGGGCGGAGAGAGATTCCCAAAGGCTGGAGCGTCATCCTTCTCTCCCGCTCCAACTTGGCTCCAGTAGCGCTCACTTCACCAGCTCAGGGCGTGCCATCCCAGCATGCATTTGTAGTCTACTTGTGCTGCTATATTATAGCCCCTTGCTTTAGCTACTATCGTATCTGAAGATTATGCCTTTGTTAAATGTTTTGGAGGAACAAAGAATGTTGTTTTATGATCTTAGTTCAAATGTAGTGTTTGGAGGGTGACGCCCCAGGGGAGACTGGTGATTGGCCAGAAGAGGGAGCCACCCCTCTTTTTGCATTGTTTATAAATAGGGGTTAAACGATGAGAAGTCAGAACGGCCATGGCAATCGGAGGAGCCGTTCTCCGGACACCGCGGGTCTGTACTTATGCTGTAACCTCGTGATTTTAATAAAAGCCTCTAATACGATGCAGCATAAGCGGACTCTTTGTTGACAGCAATAATGGCCACCACTCATCAGATACGACATAATGGCGCCCAACGTGGGGCTGGGTTTGCGTCTCTTCCTTGATTCAGTCAATCGCCGGGCTAACTCGCTTTGAAGCATGGCCAAAAATGGTGAGTTTTTTTTACCGCTTCGGAGTTTGTTAGATTGGATACGATTTGTGTACATTGGAGAGATGTTCCATATGACCTTGCCTCGGGTGGCGTTATTGTGGTCGACTAGAGTCTGCTAAAATTTATTCCATTGGAAACGGCAGTTAATTGGAAGTTTTTAGAGCATGAAACGGTAGGATTTAAGTATTGAAGTGTACGATTAAGGCAGATATGCGCATTCTTTAGGGCACTGTACCATTTAAGACCTCCAGGGGGGGCCATTTTAGATGTTGGGCCGGCAATCCGTTTACACGATAGAATGGGTGGACGGTGGGTTTTTTCTTTTTAAAGAGAGCTCGGATTAAGGAGGTTTATCTGATTGTGATTATGATTTGACTCTCGTCCGACGGGGTGTTTGATTGGGTCTGATTTCTCGGTGTAATGGTCATTAGTCCCGGTAGCAAAAACGGTAGGATAAATATGTTAAAATTGATAGGGCAGTGCAGGGTATGTTTCTGTGTAATAGGCCGCAGTTAGCTAGTGGCTAAGGCTAAGGCTAAATGTGTTTTGTGTAACAGTGTACCTAAGGTTAATGCTACATGGTACATCGTGGCTAATGCTAAATGCTAATTGTGTTGTGTGCTACATGCTAACGTATCCTTAGAGACTCCATTGCGATGGATTCAAGCCTCTTAAACTTGTTTGTATGTGGTGGAACTGAAAGTTCTACGCAAATGTGAGCTCTGTTATGTGTAATTGTGTGAGTATAAGGTATAAAATAGTGACGCTGTAGCGTAATGCTATCGTTCTATTGTATGGCAAGCATGGGATTAAAGGGGATGTGCGCATGTGCATGATTTTACGGGGCTAAAACTACGACATGCGGTTGTGCTAAGCCTACAAAACAAAATGGTGGGTTAAGGTCATAGGTCTCATTTGGCGTTACCCTGCAAGGGAAATGGACAAAGAGAAGAGAGATTTTAACACGAGTATTCTAGTTTAAACGGCGATGGTTAAAGATGAAACTTGGTTTGTGACCTATTGAATTTATACATTAAATATATGTTGGCGAAGTATAATGAATTGAATTAAATAATTAAAAGACGATTAAAATTAAATAAAAATGTTTTTGAGCGATCTATTTAGTTCTGATTTTAGTCTTAGAGTGAATAATGTAGAACGAACGAATATTGAATGGTTGAAATAACTCAGGGATTGCATTAACTACTAAAATGTGATTCTGTTTCTCTGTTTTTCTGTCATATGAGTGGAGCAATACGATACGATACGACAGGAGAGAGGAGGGGCTAACGGGTGCGTCACGTGACAAGGTGTGACGAGGCAGAGTCAGACGAGAGGATCAGATCAGGCTAGTACACAAAATCATCCTAACAAAATATGTGATGTTATGACGATTTTACATAGGCTTGGCAAATGATTCATTAAAAATTGCATTTTGGATGCTCTGTGTATCACTGGGGTTTGATGGGAATTGTAGTATTGAAGGGTTAGAGGCTTTGTTTTTGGGGGATTGCTTTGAAGTTGACTAACTTCATTTACTTGCATTTGATGGGTTGTGGTAAGATAGCCACCACTAATGGATAAATTGGTGACATAGGATATAGGAATAAAAATTGGTTTTAATTATTCATGATTTTTAATTGATTTATTTGGAGTTTTTTGGGGGGTTGTTAGGGTTATATTAATAATTTAAGGGGGGAAGCCATAGGCTATACAGTCTAAAATAAGATAGTTCACGATGAAGGTGATTACAGGAAGAGTAGTCACTCCAACAGTAGATAATACACAGAGGATAATGGGAACTTTTGCACTAGAAGTAATTAGGGTTGATACAGCAATTAAGTCAACTACTTTGTAGGGAGTATGACATCGACAACAACTTTTCTGAAATTAAATGGGGAATTTTGGACTCATGGGTTATGTTACGGATGGAGAGTGCTGTCAAGGATAGTACGAATAGGGTTAAAATAGGAGAACAGATAATAGTAGAGAGAATATAGATTCATCATGGAGATACAGGATGAGGTCTTTGATTTTAATGACAGACAGGGAGAGGTATCTGATCAGTGCCGCTCGTTCTTCTGTTGTGGAAATTAGAGATAGATTAACTCATTCTGTAAGATCAGTGAGGAATCTTGAGGGTCCATGTCTGTTGAGGGCGGCAGGTAGCTTAGTGGGTAAGAGCGTTGTGCCAGTAACCGAAAGGTCGCTGGTTCTAATCCCTGAGCCGACTAGGTGAAAAATCTGTCGATGTGCCCTTAAGCAAGGCACTTAACCCTAATTGCTCATGTAAGTCGCTCTGGATAAGAGCGTCTGCTAAATGACTAAAATGTAAATGTAAAATGTTGAGGATTCCAGCACCAAACATGTTAGACGGTCGCGCGGCCTCTATCAGGTATGGTTCAGTCTTATGCTTTGTCATGACTGTGGTATCAGCAACAGTCACTGACAGATAAAATAATATCGTTGTCAGAACAGTGGTTTAAGCCTAGGGGTAGGTGGAATTGGGTTAAGTGAATTAATTTGGGTGCATTTGTTAGATGGAAAGGAAATCAGGTAACAACGGAACCCTGAAGTATTCAGGTGAAACATTGAGGGCTAAAAGTTATTTTTGTTCTAATAAAACATATGAGGTAAAGGGTATGTTTATGGGAATATCAGATTGTGATGATTGTATGATGACTTTGGATAAGCATGACATTAAGGGTAGTAATGAGAAATATAAGGTTACTTTTTAATATACCAGGTAGTAAGAAGAGCAGGACTTTGATGGTTAAACGATTAGCTTTTGACTGACAATGTGACTATTGGGAATTTTAGAGATATTTAGAGGGTTTGGGGTGATAAAGCATATATATATTCTTACATTAGGGATGGACAGGATTTGGTTACATGTCAACGTTGAAGCTTCCATATGAGGCTTTTACTATTAAAAGAGGAGTAGCACCGAACACAGATCAATTTGAAACTAGAGTTCAAAATAGGATGAAAAGCGACATGTCATAGGCTTCAAGCCTATCATTGAAGGATAAGTCTAAGGGAGAAGGGGGGACTTTATTCATGGTATGGTATAACATTTGGGAAGATCATATTGATAAATATTAGTTATACTTTGAGTCCAGATAGTTCAGATAATATCACTGGGGTTATAGATGCATTATAAGGGATGTGTTTGGGAGATCTGAGAGGATTTGGTTGCAAGATCAATTAGGCCAGTAGGGGCAGTGATGGGTCAGATTTTAGTTTCAGCTTTGATAACACTGTGTGATGTTTGTAATTTGTTACTGACCTTTGAGAAAGTTATGATATTGAGATAGGTTGGAGAGTGATGCCTGGAGACAACACTCAGATGCCGGTGTTGACTGTTCCTGATCTGGATAAAGATGGACAAGTGGAACTGATGGATAAATATCATTTTGATTATTTGATGATTTTTCAAATTTTTTTTTTTTTTTTTTTCAATATTGGGGTGATGTTGGTATGATTTATGAATCAAAGGGGGGAATAAGTTTATGTGATTCATACATCATTTATATATCATTTTTTAAATTCTTAGGTGAAATTGAGGTTTAATTTGAAAGTGTTTGTTTTGCAAAAGATACTGTTTGGTCGTTTCTTTTCTTTTCATTCCAGAAGCATTTGGGGGAACATGTGGAGATTGAAATACTCAAACAAAGACAATATGAAGGGACAATATGACTGGAGGAGATGAAACAAGGAGGGTGTGGCTGATTCCATCAGCAACAATCCATTGGAAGTCGAGACTACAGGGAGATGAAGTGTAGTGGACTACATTCCAGTGTCTGCAATGAAATATAGACATGTGTAATACATAATTGTGTCATATTTTTAGGGATTAATTTTGTAGAAAGATGTTTGATGTTATTGAATACATGTGAGGATCTTAGATGTTTTTGTTTATTTCGGTGAATGCTTAGGGACAGAAGGTCTAGGCAGGGAGAGTTCCATTTGTACGGTCCGATGGGTTGACCAGCCTTTAGAGTGGATGTTTTTGGATAGGATTTTGTTTGCAGGGGCTTACATGTGTATTTAATTGCATCATACTTTCAAGTGCATTTACATGGTTTATGAGGTTATCTGGAGTACCGAGGTGGTTGCCTGGGGCAGAGGGACCGTGAGAGAATTTTACTGTCTTGATTGATGGATGGATATCTGAAAAGATGGCTGCCGGACAGTTTTTCGCTCTTACACTCCATAGAGATTTCTTCATATTTCATAGTAATGTATTCACACTTCATATGTCATAGTAATGTATTCACACTTCATAAACAGGTATTTCATAGAAAGGTATTTACACTCTAGAGGAGAATGTTTTTGGTTTAATGTTAAAGATACTCAATAAGATAAATGGTTACTAGTCATAATCCTATTCTGTTTGTTTTCGAGACGTTTAGTTCGTCTCGAAGGGGGGAATATCGTATCTGAAGATTATGCCTTTGTTAAATGTTTTGGAGGAACAAAGAATGTTGTTTTATGATCTTAGTTCAAATGTAGCGTTTGGAGGGTGACGCCCCAGGGGAGACTGGTGATTGGCCAGAAGAGGGAGCCACCCCTCTTTTTGCATTGTTTATAAATAGGGGTTAAACGATGAGAAGTCAGAACGGCCATGGCAATCGGAGGAGCCGTTCTCCGGACACCGCGGGTCTGTACTTATGCTGTAACCTCGTGATTTTAATAAAAGCCTCTAATACGATGCAGCATAAGCGGACTCTTTGTTGACAGCAATAATGACCACCACTCATCAGATATGACACTACTGTCATGGAGTTCGCTAAATATTTTCAGCAAGAAACTGATCAAACACACAGGTGCTCAATCAAGGTGACTTACAAAGATGAGGACCAAGAGCAAGAGAGGGAGTGTGGTGATGCTGTGTCCACAACTAAAGAATCATTGTGGAATCTGAAAAGGCACGTATCATGAAAGCATGATGGTGTACTTACTACGTGCACATGCTAACAGAAAGGAATGAGGTGGGTAGATAACTGTGTCATTGTAGCAAAGTATTTATAAACAAAAAATCTGATCTCTTAAAAGTTTCATTTTCGTTCTATTATCTATACAATAGGCCATCATTGATTTTGGCCCAATAGGCCTGGCATATTCCCACATTCAAGGAGCTTTCCGTTTTGATTGGGTTATTTTGCCTAAATTGCTTATTTCATTAATTATTTCAGTCATGTTGTCAGAAGATTCTGGGAGCAGCATTACACACTGTCCACTAACAGTTAGCCCCAATGCTGAGCAATATCCCCCTTGGTATGCCAATAGATAGTCTAAAGCCATTTCCTGACGAGCCACTACGGCTTTTAAGTTTTGTACATCAAGGGAGAGTTGGGTAAAGCCTTTGACAGTCAAATTAATGTGTGCCTGCAGAGAATAGTTATTCACCCACTTGGACAGGATAGCAACACCAACGCCTGGGAACAGTACCATTCCCACAATCTCCCCCGGTTTAAGAACATGACCATGAGCTTTATCATTATCAGGAACACTGCTTTTAGCTCTGGTCCTTTTAGTCATATTCTCTCTTGCCTCTAGCATGTCACGAAGGGGGATTGAGGGAACAGGGAGCTTAGTTTCTCCCAGATAACAACACCCCTGCCAGTTAAGCGGAAGCTGGAGGTATCCATTACCTCCACATATCCACATGTGCCCATGGGGAATCACCACTCCCATCCTGATAGTAGACATATTAATGCCAGTAATCTGCTGACCAAATTGTAAGATATGCCACTCAGTCATTTTGTGTCTGATTGTCTCATCTTGGAGTCCTGCATAGTTTTCCTATATGGACATTCCCTTAGTTACAGATGCATAGTGGTGGACTGTGCTGGTACTATCCCTGTCACCACAGGTTCTATAGTTCCTCTACCCAAATGAGTGGCCCATTGGTGTTTTTTGGGGGGTAAGGGCACTCTGCTGCCTGAGAGACTGTAATGTGGCTGCTGTCCTACCCCCTCCCATTTCCCCTGGTTGGCCGAAATTTAGATTCCTCATACCTAGTTTTGTTATCAGCTTTAATGTGTGGGACTTGTACATTGTTAGAGAGTGTCCCTAGGATAGTTTCTCTGTTACTATCCGTATTAGTGACAATATATAGAAATATGCCTTGTCCTTTGTTAACTTTATCTCGTTGTATAAAGTGGAGATATCCATATGTAATATCGTCCTCTGATAGAGTTTTTCCCATAGTACCAAATAGCTCACCCGCTGAAGAAGGTTTTGGGAGCATCATTATTCTGGACCCATTTGGTGTTGCCCTCCTACCCAGGCCCCGCAGCATATTTACCCAGGAATTGGTTGACTTCAATTGGTTGTTGTGTATTTCCACCCCGATACTGAGGAAGCAAGCAGAGCACAGATTATTACACATAACACAGCACATTCATGGCCCAGTGGATGTGGCTCACGGCCTCCCCTCCTCTCTCCATGGAGTCCATGCAGAACTGTTGAGTCTTCATCAGGTGGCAGGTTCTGGTCATTCTTCAGTCTTTTGGTGTTTGGTTCTTCACCTTCTGGCAGTGTGACAGGTGGTGCCATCCCTGTCTCTTGGTCACTCTGACAGCCGTCGGGGTAGCCTGGATCACTTGGTATGGTCCCATCCATCTTGGCTGGTTCCTTAAGTTTCACCCAGTCTCTGATTTGGACAGGGATGTTGTCTTTATCCTCTCCGGCTGGCACTTCCTGGGCTTTCCTAGAGTGAGAATACAGACACCTAACTGTAGAAGTTAGTTCCTCCATATATCCTAACAGGTCATCTTCCAGTCTAGTCAGGTCTGTCTGTTTGTCATTCATGGGCCAATGAGATGGGACATTCATGGGATGGCCTGTTAACATCTCATGAGGGCTATACCCAGTGCCTCTGTTGGGGCTGCTTCCAGTGGCGGCTCCTGAAAAAATTATCAGGGGGGGCAATTTTTCTGATGATTTAGGTGACCTACACACATTTTAAAAAAGATATGTCCAGCAACAACATGAAGACAGGGGCAGCATATAAGTCAATACCAGAAGCATTTATTGACTGATCTCAAAAGTGTTGGCTTACCAGGGTTGGTGGAGCCCTCAGTTTCATCTTTGCCTCGCAAAGCTAACTCAAACACTCCGCAAAACTTCACACACTGGATTAGCCGGCTGAGGATGTGGCGGTTCTTGCTAATGTCGTAGTAAATATATTTGTTATAGTGAATATGGAATATGATATGTTGAGTAAAATGTTGTGCTAAGATCTATTTAGGTCAGGAGCTGGTTATAAGTTCTGTTCCTATCCAATAACAATGGACAAAAGGGTCCTATCTTGTCAGCCTTGTCAGCAGGTGGCCAAGGACAACACCCACGCCATATGCCTCTCAGTTCTTCCAACTCACGAGTTCTTGCTCTGAGGACACACACACACACACACACAAACACACACACACACACACATCATCACTGTTAAACACACACACACACACACACACACACACACATCATCACTGTTAAACACACACACACACACACACACACACAAAAATCCCCTCTCTTAGGCTGAACATTTGAAGACAGAGAACCCGACTCAGAGCCAATGCAACAGTGACACTAGCCTGGAGGTGACCTCGCCCAACTCATCAGGACCAATCAGAAGATCAGAACTACTAGATTCAACCTACTTCATTTATTGCATAAAATGTCTGCACACAATGAAACATTGTCTTCAGATAACGAACGGGTCCGTCCACGCGATTCCAGATATCTTTACCTCTGAATAAACTGCCTTTATTATACCATATCCACCCTGTCCAAAGTCTCTACTTGGTCTCAGTTCTCCAGTAAACTTGTGATTATCAACACTAACCTCATCGTTGTGGCGGCGGACAGCTAGCCTGTATCCCTCATCCAGTTGAGTGGCAATGTTCACTCCCCAAAGCAGACCATCTCAAACAGCTATCCATGTGGGTCTTTGACAGCTCATGTTTCTTAATCTTTCCTGAAAGATGGTGCATGTCCGTTACACACCAGTCGCTGTCCAAGCGGTGCTGTCTGCCGTGCCGCCTTCAGGGTGAAAGAGTAGCAGAAGACTGCATTAGCTACATCGCAGCCTGCTAGCCAGGTTTTTCGTTCGTACTAATTTTTGGAAAATCCTCGGGTGTAGGACTTTCCGCCTTTAGTAGAAACCTGTTGAATGATTAAATTTGGTCTGGGAGGTCCTAATTGTTTCGTTGCCAATTTATCTTGATTTGTTCGCCGACAAAAAGTAACTTATTTCAAAGAGACAATCGAGTTGCACTGAACGCTATAGCAATCTTACCAGTAGTACGTGAATTGATTGACGCTGCTACCCGCTCTTTTCTTAGTTACGTTCATGGTTACGTTACGTATGACGAAAGCGCGTAAGTGCAAGCCCTCAGAAACCCATAGAGATTGTATTGAAAGCTCTGATATTTGAAAAAAATAGATTTTACATGGGAGTCTATGACAGACTTCTGGGCGATTTTCAACCTGACTGAAATCGCCCCAAAAGGGGGGGGGGGGGCATTTGAAGCACGACTTTAGCCTGATTGGACATTTAGTGGCAGATCAGACCAGACGTCTAGATTACAACACTGATAACTACTGTTGCCGTGATATAATTGATTAGAAAAAAAATCCCTTCCTTTTCCCGTTTGGCAGTGCGTCGCCCATATCGCCATATTGAACACACCGCCCCTGGCTGCTTCGCATTTTCATCAACCCAGGTTTTACCTGTTGAGTGATAGATACAGACACATTTCTGATCTATCCCCAGCATAAGGGCAATTTGGGCTATGACATCTCCAGTGAAATGGGTATTATTGTCTGCAGACAAGGTTTCTGTTATTTTTGAATCTAGGGAATATTTTCCTTACCAGAATTGTAGCTACTGTTTTAGCATCACAGTGGGTAGTAGGAAATGCCTCATTATTACTAAACAGTAGTGCTTTCTCTCCTTTCTCTCAGTCATATCAATAAAATCCATTGGAATATGTGTAAATGGGCCACTAGGTGAGGGGAAATTACCAGATTTAAGTGGTGTCCCCTTGTTAATGCTGTATTGTATGCACGTGACGCATTTAAAAATGTGTTGTTTCACATGTTCTGTTAAATTTGGGCAAAACCAATCTTGTGAAATCTTGGTTACCATGTGCCATTTCGGCAAACCGACGGGATAAGCTGTGTTGGCAACACAGGTTTACCTGAAAGGTGTTGTCTCCAGAGGCCATCAGGGCCCCCGGGGGCAACCTCTGGCCTCCCAAAGGGAGTGAGACATGTGGTCAGTCGCCTGTTGTTGTTGCAAATCAACAACAGGGGAGGCCACAGCAGAAGCCAGATACACAGCATGGGGTGTGACACCTTATAGCAGCTGCTTTAGCAGCCATGTCAGCAAGGTCATTTCCTTTACTGCCCTCATCTTGGTTACCCGTATGGGCCTGGACTTTAAGAATGGCCAATTTAGCAGGAAGTTTCATATAGCCGAAATGAGAGCCAAAACGTAAGATTTGTTCTTAATAGGGGTCCCTGATGCATTGGTGAATCCTCTAGCCTTCCAGACACCTGCCCATGATAAACATACACCAATTGCGTTGGCAGAGTCTTGAGTAAATGTTCGCTGTTTTTCCCTCAGCAGCCTCACAAGCTGTGGTGAGAGCTAGTAACTCTGCTTGTTGTGCAGAGAAATGATCAGAGAGGGACTGCTCTATGTGTAGTGATTTATCTATAGTTCTTACAGCAAAACCTGCATGTTTCTTTCCTGTCGTCTGATCAATGTAAGCCGACCCATCTACGAAAAGTGTCATGTCAGCCAACTCAAGAGGTTCATCAAATAGGTCAGGTCTTGCTTTTGCGTCAAGTTCTATTAGTTCAGGACACACGTGTGGGGTTCCTTAGCCAGTTCCACCTCTGCCTCTTCTGAAGCCCGGCTGTGGTGCCCAACCTCCCTGGTCCACAGCAGTGGGGCACTGGTGTCTCATATGTCCAGCTATACCACATCCCCAGCAGACTATAGGCTCACCTATGTGCCTGCTCTGGTAGGTTTGATAGGGCTGGAATGGCTGTGGATTACCATAAGGCTGTGGGGGAAACTGTACCTGTTGAGCTGGGGCCGCTGCAGGGGACCATGGTGGTGGGACAGACGTTGGAGCTGGTGCAGGTGCTGGAGCACTCGGCATCAATGTATCTGGCTTGCTACTTTTCTCTAGTGCTGCCAGTTGGGCCTTCTGGAGTTGTGTCTGCAGGCCTGATTTCTTAGATTATTTTTTCCGGTCTTCTTCCAGAACTTACAGTGGTGTCTCGTGGTCTTCTTTCTCAGGGCCATCTTTGCGGTCCCAGCCAACCACTTCTTTCAGTTTCAGTTGTACCGCTTCTGGTAGGTTTCTGCAGGCTCTGTCATAGAATAGTTATTCAGTGGTTAGGGTGTTATCATACCTTTCACCAGTCTCATTTCTTCTTGTTTCTTCATTCTCTCCACATCATGGTAGTATTTCTGTCGGAGCTCCAGCTCTTCAGCTGCTATTCTGTCTTCTATGTCTTGTCTGGCTCCTGGGGAGAAAGCACCTTCTGTGTCTCCTTCCCATCTTATCTTGTATTTGCTTTCTCTTCTCCATCTTTCCTCTTCATCCTCTCTCTCTCTATCCCTTTGTCTTGCATCCTCTCTCTCAAACACTTCTTTATCTCTCTGTTTCCTTGCTTCACTTTCTTTCAGCCCCTCCCTCCTTTATTGTTCTCTTCTCCGGTCCTCTTGTTCTCCCATCACCGACCACCCTATCCTTACATACGGATACTTTGGCTTGGTAGCTGGGAGTGGTTTAGTTCTGGCATCCAGGCTTAGTTTATTCAGTTCAGCTGATAGTCTGGTTGCCACAGAGGGCCCTGACCCGGGGTTTGTGGAACTCTCTTCTCCCTCTTCGGTGTCTTCCAGGGTGCCCCTAATGATGACTGTTTTTGTTCTTTGCACAGTGCTGATATTCTCTTATTCTTAAACAAACTTTAAGCTTTAGAAAATGACACAGACAACGGCTTCTGAGTATATGTAAAATATATTTAGTTATGCAACTGCAGGCAGAAGTTAATACAGAGTCAACAGGATTTGTATAGCTCTTCATAAGTTCTGCTTTTCATACAAGCACGCCCCTCCCTGGCAGATCAGGAGCCACTTGGTTTTCTTCTTGTGGCTGTGTGTAAGCAACGAGAAATTGAAACAATACAGGTCTGTCTGTTCCTCAAGTTTATCTCTATCCCGTGTCCTTGACTACACGCCCAGACCAGCTGCAGGGAGCTAGAGGGAACCATCCTTATGAAAAGCACAGCATTGGTAGTTAAGAAATGTCTCTATTGTTAAGCATATTAATTGTTAAACAAATCAGGTAAATACTTGATCATTCTCTCACACTCCTGACCTCATTAGAGTGTTTATATGCTGTTTAATACGACATGTAGCCTATTTGAAATGATGAGCGCTTCTTCCATTCACCTTTTCACATTTGTTATAATACTTTTCATTCAAATCATATGGTTTGGTTTTAATGCTTAAAAAACAATTGGTAGGTACAGGTAGTCACAGAAGTTGATGGGTGTTGGTTAAATTGTGATTTTAATGAATGGAGCGAATTTGGAGCGGCAGTTCTTTTACCCTGTGAACAAGGAACGTTTTTTAGCGGAGCGGTAGGAAATGACGTGGAGCGCCAGAGCGGAGCACAAGCACCATTAGCGATGAGCGGGATTTTCGACCGCTCAACTCCGCTCACATACTCAGACACAAACACACACACACACACACACACACACACACACACACACACACACACACACACACACACACACACACACACACACACACACACACACACACATTCCCACTTGCTCTCTTCTCTAGTTATCCAGACAGGGAGCAACTCCAGACCATCTACTCTGCGTACCTGCAGCCTGTTCTCCAGAGGAGCCTTGGGAGCCAGGCAGCCTGGGCCAGCACTGGGAAAACACACCAGCTAGCAGGGTCTCTGGTACAGGTCTACGAACAGGTGTGTGTGTGTGTGTGTCTGTGCTGTCTCAGATGAGTTCATGTGTTATCAGAGTAAAGCTTCAGCTTTAAGCTGCTCTAATCTTTCCAAGCAGCAGCTTTAGATCAGCACTTACTTAATGCCTCTTATATCTAATCCGCACTCTTAGGGAAGCAAATCTAAACCACACACACACACAAACACAAACAATACAGCCACTTATTACACGGGTGTGTGTGTGTGGTTTAGATTTGCTTCCCTAAGAGTGCGGATTAGATATAACTTCTTATATACCTCTCTGGTCTCAGGTGAAGGCTAAGTTCACTGTGGATGACCACAGCCACTACCTGTTCACTCCGTGTGTCCTCACCCAGTGGGTGCTCAGCCTGCTGCGATACGACCTGACCGCAGGTGAGTCAACCACAACAGCACGGTCAAACCACGTGGTCAGATCACACCTCACACCACTGCCTCTACTTCCACTCTCTCACAGTCCACTGGGACCTATAGTCAGATCACAGGGTTAAATCACACGGTCAGACCGCAATCAGTACACAAGGGTTTCCCAAACTAGGGGTCGCCTGATTTGAAAATGGGTTCGTGAGAGAAAATGTGCGCTTGGTTCATAGAACCGGGGTTACGTCAGTAACCTTCGGTAGCCGCTAGATGCGGTTGTAATAAACAGAGCGGTTTCTGTTTTTCTTCTTACAAATGTGTCTCTGTCTTTTGAATGGTTTAAGCTACAAAATATTATGACCCCATCACTGAAAGATTAGACTCTCAGGAACACATACAGTGCATTCAGAAAGTACCCTTTGACTTTTTCCACATTTTGTTACGATACAGCCTTGTTTTTTCCCCTCATCAATCTACACACAATACCCCATAATGACAAAGCAAAAACAGGTTTTTAGAAATGTTTGCAAATGTATTAAAAACATCAAACTGAAATATTACATTTACATAAGTATTCAGATCCTTTACTCAGTACTTTGTTGAAGCACCTTTGGCAGCGATTACATCCTCAAGTATTTTTGGGTATGACGCTACAAGCTTGGCACACCTGTATTTGGGGAGTTTCTCCCATTCTTCTCTGCAGAGCCTCTCAAGCTCTGTCAGGTTGGATGGGGAGCGTCGCTGCACAGCTATTTTCAGGCCTCAACAGAGATGTTCGATCGGGTTCAAGTCCGGGCTCTGGCATGCCACTCAAGGACATTCAGAGACTTGTCCTGAAGCCACTCCTGCATTGTCTTGGCTGTGTGCTTAGGGTCTTTGTCCTGTTTGAAGGTGAACCTTCACCACAGTCTGAGGTCCTAAGCGCTCTGGAGCATCAAGGATCTCTCTGTTCTTTGCTCCATTCATCTTTCCCACGATCCTGACTAGTCTCCCAGTCCCTGCCGCTGAAAAACATCACGACAGCATGATGCTGCCACCACCATGCTTCACTGTAGGGATGGTGCCAAGTTTCCCCCAGACATGACGCTTGGCATTCAGGCCAAAGAGTTCAATCTTGGTTTCATCAGACCAGAAAATCTTTTTTTTATGGTCTGAGAGTCCTTTAGGGGCCTTTTGGCAAACTCCAAGCGGGCTGTCATATGCCTTTTACTGAGGAGTGGCTTCTGATTGGTGGAGTGCTGCAGAGATGGTTGTCCTTCTGGAAGGTTCTCCCATGTCCACAGAGGAACTCTAGAACTCTGTCAGAGTGACCATCGGGTTCTTGGTCACCTCCCTGGTTCTCCCCTGATTGCTCAGTTTGGCCGGGCGGACAGCTCTAGGAAGAGTATTGGTGGTTCCAAACGTCTTCCATTTGATGGAGGCCACTGTGATGAAGGCCACTGTGTTCTTGGAGACCTTCAATGCTGCAGAATGTTTTTGGTACCCTTCCCCAGATCTGTGCCTCGACACAATCCTGTCTCAGGGATCTACGGACAATTCCTTCGACCTCATGGTTTGGTTTTTGCTCTGACATGCACTGTCAACTGTGGGACCTTATATAGACGGATATGTGCCTTTCCAAATCATGTCCAATCAATTGAATTTACCACAGGTGGACTCCAATCAAGTTGTAGAAACATCTCAAGGATGATCAATGGAAACAGGATGCACCTGAGCTCAATTCCGAGTCTCATAGCAAAGGGTCTGAATACTTATGTAAATAAGGTATTTCTGTTTTTTATGTTTTATACATTTGAAACAATTTATAAGAACCTGTTTTCGGTTCGTCATCATGGGATATTGTGTGTAGATTGATGAGGAAAAACATTTATTTAATCAATTTTAGAATAATGCTGTAACGTAACAAAATGTGGAAAAAGGGAAGGGGTCTGAATACTTTCCGAATGCACTGTATGTGGAGTACCAGTCAAAAGTTTGGACACACCTACTCATTCCAGGGTTGTTCTTTATTTTTACTATTTTCTACATTCTAGAATAATAGTGAAGACATCAAAACTATGAAATAACACATATGGAATGATGTAGTAACCCAAAAGAATTACAACAAATCAAAATATATTTTATATTTGAGATTCTTCAAATAGCCACCCTTTGCGTTGATGACAGCTTTGCACACTATTGGCATTCTCTCAACCAGTTTAATGAGGTAGTCACCTGGAATTCATTTCAATTAACAGGTGTGCCTTGTTAAAAGTTAATTTGTGGAATTTCTTTCCTTCTTAATGCATTTGAGCTAATCAGTTGTGTTGTGACAAGGTAGGGGGGGTATAGAGAAGATAGACCTATTTGGTAAAAGACCAAGTCTATATTTTGGCAAGAACAGCTCAAATAAGCATAGAGAAACGACAGTCCATCATTACTTTAAGACATGAAGGTCAGTCAATACGGAAGATTTCAAGAAGTTTGAAAGTTTCTTCAAGTGCAGTCGCAAAAACCATCAAGCGCTATGATGGAACTGGCTCTCATGAGGACTGCCACAGGAATGGAAGACCCAGAGTTACCTCTGCTGCAGAGGATAACTTCATTAGAGTTACCAGCCTCAGAAATTGCAGCCCAAATAAATGCTTCACAGAGTTCAAGTAACAGACACATCTCAACATCAACTGTTCAGAGGAGACTGTGTGAATCAGGCCTTCATGGTCGAATTGCTGCAAAGAAACCACTACTAAATGACACCAATAAGAAGAAGAGACCTGCTTGGGCCAAGAAACACGAGCAATGATCATTGGACCGGTGGAAATGTGTCCTAATTGGAGATTTTTGGTTCCAACCGCTGTGTCTTTGTGATATGCGTTGTGGGTGAACGGATGATCTCCGCATGTGTATTTCCCACCGTAAAGCATGGAGGAGGAGGTGTTATGGTGTGGGGGTTCTTTGCTGGTGACACTGTCTGTGATTTATTTAGAATTCAAGGCACACATAACCAGCATGGCTACAACAGCATTCTGCAGCGATACTTCATCCTATCTGGTTTGCTCATAGTGGGGCTATCATTGTTTTTTCAACAGGACAATGACCCAACTCCCCTCCATGCTGTGTAAGGGCTATTTGACCAAGAAGGAGAGTGATGGAGTGCTCCATCAGATGACTTGGCCTCCTCAATCCCCCGACCTCAACCCAATTGAGTTGTTTTGGGATGAGTTGGACCGCAGAGTGAAGGAAAAGCAGCCAACAAGTGTTCAGCATATGTGGGAACTCCTTCAAGACTGTTGGAAAAGCATTCCAGGTGAAGCTGGTTGAGAGAATGCCAAGTGTGCAATGCTGTCATGAAGGCAAAGGGTGGCTTTTTGACAAATTTGTTTAACACTTTTTTAGTTACTACATGATTCCATATGTGTTATTTCATAGTTTTGATGTCTTCACTATTATTCTACAATGTAAATAATAGGACAAATAAAGAAAAACCCTTGAATGAGTAGGTGTGTCCAATCTTTTGACTGGTAGTGTACATCCTGTTTCCCTCTACTATAACCACAAGCCGTTAGAACCTAGTGGACAAGACCAGGCACCAAATCAGACCAGGGGAAAAAGATCATCATCAACATTATTGCCTGATGATCTTCTGAACTTCCCAATACCTTTCTGATGCATTTCAGTCACTTCAAACCATACTGTCTTCACATTTAATTACTCTCTAAAATACTGTCAGACTGATTTTGTAATAGACTGTCATAGCCCAAATAAACATTGGCCAAAATGGGGTTGAGGGGCCAAAAAAGTTTGGGAACACTTGCACTACACCAGGGTTCTTCAATTCCGGTCCTGGAGGGCCGAAACACCTCTGTTTTTCATCCTCTCCTTCTAATCAGGGGCTAATTCAGACCTGGGACACCAGGTGAGTGCAATTAACTACCAGGTAGAAATAAAAAACAGAAGTGTTTCGGCCCTCCAGGACCGGAATTGAAGAACCCTGCACTACACCATCTTTTTGGGGCCCATTTTGAGTTGTCACCAAAAAGTTTAATATCTTTCTGCAATACTTAAAACTGCTAATTGCATGGGTTTTCTCGGTTGTTGCCGACTTCTCATTATTTGGTAACTGTCTTAACTTTAGACTGTACTGTTTAATTCTAGCTGCTGTTGGATATTTCAGAGTATCCTCTGAAAGTCAGTAGTTCTCTTCCTCTCCCTGCTTCCTGCATTCACCATCACTTTCATCCTCTCTCCCTCTCTCCCCTGTTCTGCTGCCTCTGTCACCCGTCTCTTTCTCTTTCATCATCCTCTTCTCTCTGTCCTCCTTCATCTCTCCCTCTGTCACTCCCTCCCTCCCTCCTGCAATGTGTTCTCCCTGTGATAGGGAGTCCAATCAGTAATTTTAATTAAAAGCGTTTGCTGACAAACTTCTTTTTTTTTGTCCCACGACTCATCGTTTCTTTACTCTACTCTCTCTGCCCCTCCCTCGTCCTGCTTACCTTTTCTACACGGTATGTCACAATGCCCTCTCTCATCACTTAAACTCTCTTCTCTGGTGTGTGAGTGTGTGTGTGTACACTGAGCTGTTTGGATGCCGTGTGTCTTTTTGTAGTATGGTCTAATGTAGTAGTGTACACCGAGTGTACTAAACATCAAGAACACCTGCTCTTTCCATGACATAGACTGACCAGGTGAATCCAGGTGAACGCTATGATCCCTTATTGATGTCACTTGTTAAATCCACTTTAGTCGGTGTAGATGAACGGGAGGAGACAGATTGAAGAAGGATTTTTAAGAGACAATTAAGACATGGATTGTGTATGTACGCCATTCAGAGGGTGAATGGGCAAGACAAAAGATGTAGGTGCCTTTGAACGGGGTATGGTAGTAGGTGCCAGGCGCACCGGTTTATGCCAAGAACTGCAGCGCTGCTGGGTTTTTCACGCTCAACAGCTTCCCGTGTGTATCAAGAATGGTCCACCGCCCAAAGGACATCCAGCCAACTTGACATAACTGTGGGAAGCACTGGAGTCATATTAGGAAGGTGTTCTTAATGTTTTGTCCACTCAGTGTATATGTGTGTGTGTGTGTGTGTTAACCCCTCCTCTCTGTGTCTGTAGGGGACCGTAATATAACAGACTCAGTGTTGGAGGTGGTAGCCTATGAGGCCAGGAGGCTGTTCAGAGACCGACTGGTCTCCTCCAAAGACATCCATTCCTTCGACAACATCCTCTCCTCCGTCATACGAGGGGACTGGGGCTCCGACGCACTGGACAACATGACAGGTAACACACACACACACATCTCAGTGCTCCTCTCCCTCTGCACAGTGTGTGTGTAAACCAGGATGACAGCGGGTTCTCTGTAGTTGGGTTCTCTGTGAAACGGGTTCTGTGTGTACGGTCTTGTCCTGTAAATGGGCTCTATGTAACGTGGGGTTAGTGTGTGTGGGGGTGTGGGGGTGTGTGGATGTGTGTGGATTGGTGTGTGTGTGTGTGTGGATTGGTGTGTGTGTGTGTGTGTGTGTGTGTGTATGGATGTGTGTATAACTGTATTATCTCCCTGCAGATGGTTTCTATGTGACGTGGGGTGCGTCTGAGGGAGGGGGAGTGATGGCCCCTGGTCAGTCCCTGCCCCTACACGGTAAATCTCTGGGACTCCTCGACTTTGCCGACCTAAGCCAGGTCATACACAAGGTCAGTGTGTGTTTGTATTGTGTAGAACAGGGAGAGAGTGTGAGTGTGTGTGTGTGTGTGTGTGTGTGTGTGTGTGTGTGTGTGTGTGTGTGTGTGTGTGTGTGTGTGTGTGTGTGTGTGTGTGTGTGTGTGTGTGTGTGTGTGTGTGTGTTAATGCATCTCTCGCCTCTGTAGGGAGCGGTCCTGTATGGTCGTGACAACAGGGAGTTGGACCTGCTGTTGTTCTGGGAGGTGTGTCACTTTGTGTCTCGTGTGGACCGTGTCCTGAGTCGACCGGGGGGCTCTCTGCTCCTAGCCGGACGCAGCGGCGTGGGCCGACGCACCGCCACATGCCTGGTCTCACACATGCATGGATACACACTCTACACACCCAAGATCTCCCGCGGATACTCACTCAAACACTTCAACAACGACCTGAAGACCGTAAGATGCCATACCTCTGTCTCTGTCTGTCTTTCTGTCTGTCTGTGTAACTAATGTTTTAGTGGGCAGTGTTTCCCCTATATTCGTTTAGCAGAGGCAGACTTTTTAAATTTTGATTTGGTTATACTTTTTGGGAAGGAAAACCGCTTTCAGTGTTAACTTAAACGACTAAAACAAGATAACCAAGTATGTAGAAAAGATAAAGGACCTATATATGTTTTTATAAGATTTCATGGCATGAGGCATTCATTTTGTTCTGTTTGAGTCACTCAGATAGCATAGAACATGGCATAAGCCACGGCAAAATGTGTAGAATTGTTGGAAATTAGCTTTAAAACAGCACATTTTCTCTCTGCCCCATGGCAAAATATGTAGAATTGCAGGAAATTAGCTTTAAAACAGCAAAATGTTGTCTCTGTGGCCAAGAGAAGGGCCTCTAAAATGTTCAGTCGGAGAGGACGCCATTGGCCATGCCCAATGCCACGCCCCCACCACGCTCACCCCTAAGCCCCATTTTGATTCAGAAAAAACCCTGGAATGACAAGTTACAAGATATATATTTGTAGAATTTTATGCATTCAGTCTTTTGGGGTTTTTCAATTGCAGATGGGCAACCTCATGCTTCAACCTATTTATTTAAAGCTGCTATGCTGCATCAGTTGAACTACAGGTTATAATGCTTTTAAAGGGGAAATTATATTTCAGATGGTGTCAACATAATTTAATTGTCATTCATTTTGGAGTAGAATGTCGTTAAAAAAATTCACCAGAAGTGACCTTCTCACAGTCGTTCTACAAAAACAATGTCACGGGGGTGCATGCCTCTGGACCCCTCCAGCATAAGCCCCCTCCCCCCCTAACTTTACCACCGCTGCTGAAAGTAAATCCTAGGGGAAACACTGGTGTGAGTAAGGCAAAGCTGGACAAGGCAAAGCGTCCTGCAGGGAACATCAAATCTCACACACCTGACTTGTGTTTTAACCGTGTGTGTGTGTGTGTGTTCTCTTCTGTGTAGGTGATGCAGCTGGCAGGTCTGGAGGGCCAACAGGTGGTGCTGTTGCTGGAGGATTATCAGTTTGTCCACCCAGCCTTCCTGGAGATGGTCAACAGCCTGCTGTCCTCTGGTCAGTCGCATAGAAACAACTACACACAAATGTCAGATGATGAATAAAACCATGTACCATAAATCCCAGGCGAGGTGCTGAATCTGTCCTCAGTTTCAGTTCAAAGTGATGTGTGTTGTAGTTGATGTAGTTAGCTTACTATACTGTACTGAGATCAGTGTTATATGTGTTGTAGATGAGGTACTGACCTGGGGTCTGTACTGTACTGAGATCAGTGTTATATGTGTTGTAGATGAGGTACTGGCCTGGGGTCTGTACTGTACTGAGATCAGTGTTATATGTGTGTTGTAGGTGAGGTACTGGCCTGGGGTCTGTACTGTACTGAGATCAGTGTTATATGTGTTGTAGATGAGGTACTGACCTGAGGTCTGTACTGTACTGAGATCAGTGTTATATGTGTTGTAGATGAGGTACTGGCCTGGGGTCTGTACTGTACTGAGATCAGTGTTATATGTGTGTTGTAGGTGAGGTTCCAGGCCTGTATTCCCCAGAGGAGCTGGAGCCCCTCCTCTCCTCTCTCAAAGATCCTGCATCCCAGGACGGATTCACTGGACCCCTCTTCAACTACTTTGCCTACCGTGAGAGACTCATCTATCTAGCTACTCATCTACATTTACAATACATATTATTATTATTATTTTTAACCTTTATTTAACTAGGCAAGTCAGTTAAGAACAAATTCTTATTTACAATGACGGCCTACCAAAAGGCAAAAGGCCTCCTGCGGGGACGGGGGCTGAGATTAAAAATAAAAATATAGGACAAAACACACATCACGACAAGAGAGACACCACAACACTACATAAAGAGAGACACCACAACACTACATAAAGAGAGACACCACAACACTACATAAAGAGAGACACCACAACACTACATAAAGAGAGACACCACAACACCACATAAAGAGAGACACCACAACACTACATAAAGAGAGACACCACAACACTACATAAAGAGAGACACCACAACACTACATAAAGAGAGACACCACAACACTACATAAAGAGAGACACCACAACACTACATAAAGAGAGACACCACAACACTACATAAAGAGATACACCACAACACTACATAAAGAGAGACACCACAACACTACATAAAGAGATACACCACAACACTACATAAAGAGAGACACCACAACACTACATAAAGAGATACACCACAACACTACATAAAGAGAGACACCACAACACTACACAAAGAGAGACACCACAACACTACATAAAGAGAGACACCACAACACTACACAAAGAGAGACCTAAGACGACAATGAACTATTTTGTAAAGAGAAACAGGTGTTTGATGTCTTTAATGTATTATAAGAAATGCTAATTTATCTTTGTAAAATAAAAAAGAATCAAAAACCTAAAAACAAGTGTATTTAAAAAATAAAAAACTTTTGTATCAGAAGAAAAATAAAAACGTTTTGGTTTTAAAATGTGCTCTACTTGTATTTATTGTGTGAGTGAATGTTGGCCAATTTATAAACACATTATAGCCTTTGTAATATATTATATAACATTATATCTGGATTTCATCAGTACTACATCAAGTCAAACTCTAAACTGGATTTAAAATAAACTCACAGTTAAGATTTACAGGATAAAATAGACCATGCATGACCTGATGCCCCATCCACTGCTATGAACATCATGGTTTGTTACTGTAATGCACTGTCCAATGCTGCCCTCTAGAGCTACAGCGCTGTAACTACACCCTAAAGTCTGTCGAATCTGTCCTCCGTGAGACCAATCACATTCACTGACTCTAAACTAAAGCATGTAACATTTCCACCTGGAACTAGTGCCAAATGTCAATTACATATCTTTAATTACATACCAATTGTAGCAAAGAAATAGAAATCCACGAGAGTAAAACATAAGTTTTTTTTTACTCTGCATGACGCTCCAAATTAACTTCGGCTGTTTGGCTCCCGTTCGCGATATTGACAACAAAAAACATTGTGTTGTCCAAAACATCAAAGCAAAACTTCTTCACTTCCTTGCAACAGATGTTTTGTGGATTATGATCAGGTAAGAAGCAGTACTGAGCCATTTTAGGCATTTCGAAGCCGTGTCTTAAAAATAAATTTAAAAAAAATCGAAATTATAGTTAAAAGGCCTACAGTTTACTCACAGACATGGTCAACAACAAACCTCAAGATGCATGATGATTAAGTATTTCAGATGCAGCAACATACATCCCACCTAGCACATTTCGGTCCTTGGAAGTTGTAGGAACATACACTTTTGGTTTCCCATTGGTTCTGGGAACGAAGCCATAAGTGTTTTTGGAGAATGTAAGTGAACATTTTAGTTTGCAGGGAGGTTCTGATTACATCATTCTATGGTTCCCGGAAAGTTTTCCTGGGAGGTTTTATTGACGTTATTTGAATGGAAATTATATCTTATTTGAAGGTAATTAAGCAACGTTGCTTGGGCATTAATCATGCAAACACATTTCGTTTTTATTGTGGCACGGTGTCAGTGAGATTCGAACCATGAAATTAGTCCACTGCGCCACCACAATGGAGCTAGCGTGCTAGTTAAAAAAAAAACTCATTTTCATTTTAGTTTATTCAAACAGACCCTATTTCAAAGGAAACAAGCACTCATTAAGACCAATTAGTGTGGGCGTCTGACACACCTAAACACACTTAACAAGATCGAGGATAAAGATAGTTTTGTTGATGCTGAGAACAGAATCTATATGTTTTTAAATAACATTCTTTGAACATTACTAATGTTTTCTGGTGGTTTTTATGGAAAGGTTTCTTAATGTTCTGAGAACATGACTTTAAATAGAACCATGAGGAAACCTGCCGAAAACTTTATGCTGAGGTACTGGAATTCCCACAGAAGAAAATCAAATCAAATTGTATTTGTCACATGTGCCGAATACAACAGGTGTAGACCTTACAGTGAAATGCTTACTTACAAGCCCTTAACCAACAATGCAGTTTTAAGAAAGAAAAAAATATATATATACAATATAAAATAATACGAAATAAAAGTAACAAATAATTAAAGAGCAGCAGTAAAAATAACATTAGCGAGGCTATATACAGGGGGTACCGGTACCGAGTCAATGTACAGGGGCACCGGTTAGTCGAAGTAATTGGGGTAATATGTACATGTAGGTAGAGTGACTATGCATAGATAATAAACAGTAGCAGCAGCGTAAAAGAGGGGTGGGGGGGGCAATTCAAATAGTCCGGGTAGCCATTTGATTAGATATTCAGGGGTCTTATGGCTTGGGGGTAGAAGCTGTTTAGAAGCCTCTTGGACCTAGACTTGGCGCTCCTGTACCGCTTGCTGTGCGGTAGCAGAGAGAACAGTCTATGACTAGGGTGGCTGGAGTCTTTGACAATTTTTAGGGCCTTCCTCTGACACCGCCTGGTATAGAGGTCCTGGATGGCAGGAAGCTTGGCCCCAGTGATGTACTGGGCCGTACGCACTACCCTCTGTAGTGCCTTGCGGTCAGAGGCCAAGCAGTTGCCATACCAGGCGGTGATGCAACCAGTCAGGATGCTCTCGATGGTGCAGCTGTAGAAACCTTTGAGGATCTGAGGACCCATGCCAAATCTTTTCAGTCTCCTTAGGGTGAATAGGTTTTGTCGTGCCCTCTTCACGACTGTCTTGGTGTGCTTGGACCATGTTAGTTTGTTGGTGATGTGGACACCAAGGAACTTGAAGCTCTCAACCTGTTCCACTACAGCCCCATCGATGAGAATGGGGGCGTGCTCAGTCCTCTTTTTTTTCCTGTAGTCCACAATCATCTCCTTTGTCTTGGTCACGTTGAGGGAGAGGTTGTTATCCTGGCACCACACGGCAAGGTCTCTGACCTCCTCCCTATAGGCTGTCTCGTCGTTGTCGGTGATCAGGCCTACCACTGTTGTGTCATCAGCAAACTTAATGATGGTGTTGGAGTCGTGCCTGGCCATGCAGTCATGAGTGAACAGGGAGTACAGGAGGGGACTGAGCACGCACCCCTGAGGGGCCCCCGTGTTGAGGATCAGTGTGGCAGATGTGTTGTTGCCTACCCTTACTACCTGGGGGAGGCCCGTCAGGAAGTTCAGGATCCAGTTGCAGAGGGAGGTGTTTAGTCCCAGGATCCTTAGCTTAGTGATGAGCTTTGAGGACACTATGGTGTTGAACGCTGAGCTGTAGTCAATGAATAGCATTCTCACGTAGGTGTTCCTTCTGTCCAGGTGTGAAAGGGCAGTGTGGAGCGCAATAGAGATTGCATCATCTGTGGATCTGTTGTGGCGGTATGCAAATTGGAGTGGGTCTAGGGTTTCTGGGATAATGTTGTTGATGTGAGCCATGACCAGCCTTTCAAAGCACTTCATGGCTACAGACATGAGTGCTACGGGTCGGTAGTCATTTAGGCAGGTTACCTTAGTGTTCTTGGGCACAAGGACTATGGTGGTCTCTTAAAGTTGTCTCTTAAAGTTCTCTGAACATTCTGAGAACATTACTTTAAATAGAACCATGATGAAACCTGTAGAAAACGTTATACTGAAGTTCTGAAATTCCCACAGAAGGACGTTGTTTCTCAACGTTCTCTGAGCAATTTTAGAATATTACTTTCAATAGAACCATGAGGAAACCTGTAGGAAATGTTATGGGAAGGTTCATTCAAAATAGCGATAGGACAACCACCCTCTCACCAAGCTCTAAGAAACATATGGTTCTCAGAACGTTATATGCTAGCTGGGATGGAACAAACATAGGCCTACATTAAGAAACCTGATTATCTCTCACTCTCACTCTCTCTCTCTCACTCACTCTGTCTCTCTCGCCCTCTCTCTTCCTGTGGATGTAGGTCATTTATACAGTTACCCTCTATCCTTTAACAGGAAGTCAGTTACAAAAATAACGGCGTTAAAGCTGTGTGTCCGAACCATCATTCAGCGAATCACTAACTGATTAGCCGCTCGGTCCCATGTACGTTTGCGTGCGTGTTTGTACGTACGTGTTTGTGTGTGCATGTTTGGGCTTGAGTGTGCGTATGCGTGCGTGCGCGTGTGTATGCGTGCGTGCGCGTGTGTATGTGTGCGTGCGCGTGTGTATGTGTGCGTGTGCATGTGTATGCGTGCGTGCGCGTGTGTATGTGTGCGTGCGCGTGTGTATGTGTGCATGCGCGTGTGTATGCGTGCGTGCGCGTGTGTATGTGTGCGTGCGCGTGTGTATGTGTGTGAACAGGCATGATCTAAATCCGTAGGTTAGATGACCTTCCTGTAATATAGTGTCTGCTGAACTGAGTATTAGTTTAAGAGCTCAGTCAAAAGCCTTGGAGGAGCGAAAGTGACAGCATCTCTCTATCGCATCCAGATGTGCACATTCACATCTTTTAATGGTAGTGAAAGTGTGTGTGTGTGTGTGTTGTGTGTGTGTATGGGGCAGGGGGTCTTTATGGGGGAGAAATAGCTATGTTCATCCCACTGGGGGGAGTCGTCCTCCCCCCACTCTCCTCCACATCTCAGTGAACTTTGCTGTAATGTTGCTGTTGGGAAGTTGTAGATGTAGAGGATTTTTTTAACCTCCAGTAAAATCTGATATTCCTGGGAATGCAGAGGGATTGTCAGAGCAGTACTCCCATGTCCACCCCGAATACCACAGAGCTCAGAGACCTGCTCTCTGTTTTATGTGTGTGTGTGTGTGTGCGGTGAAGTCAGCTTGATCACGTGGAGCTGATTTCCTCCATCGCTCAGTGACAGAAGGATCATAACTTCCTGGGCTTCAGGAGGAAGGTCAATGGAGGAAGGTCAATGGAGGAAGGTCAATGGAAAATTGGACACTCATGCTGCAGGCTTTGGAGTCTGGTCAGACTGGCCGGACCTCAATGACCTGTGCAACCGGACTGGAGTGGAGCTCAGGTGGACACGGACTGAGCCAGTGACTGCCTCTGATGCAGTTGTGGCAGATCACAGTGTTGTTGTGGAGGCTTCTGTCACCCATGATGGAAAGCCTCACCCTACATCCAGGACAACACTCCTTGGTATCAGACGGATGCAGCTACTGCAACACTGGACTGGCCTGAGGCTGCAGGGGAAACTGGACTGGCCTGAGGCTGCAGGGGAAACTGGACTGGCCTGAGGCTGCAGGGGAAACTGGACTGGCCTGAGGCTGCAGGGGAAACTCCCTGTTCTGGACTGTGCTGTCCACTCTGTCTCCCATTCCATGTACCAGAATGCTGCCGTTGGCCAGGACATTCTCACCATTACTGTTAAGGCGAGGCTGCAAGTTGTAATCTAGCACTCTGGTACCCTGCAAACCATGAGTCAAATGTAATGGGGTCCATTGCCCATGTTGTGAATGGCTGCTGTTCATAGAAGGATTTGTACATTGCAAGACATGACCGCCTTGTTGACCTGATAGCCAGCGAGGTGAGAGAAGTAGTCTCACCAACAGAACACATGTATAAACATTCTTGTGTAAGGGGAAGCTGGTTTGATGTTGATGAAGATGTGTTTTCCTGTGTGCCAAATATGGCAGATATTGTTGTTGTGGGGGAGGCCAGGGGGAGGTGCTCATTTTGGAAGTGGGCGGCTCATTTGACGGCTACATGGAGCAGGTCTTTGCTGAGAAGCTGCTTAAGTACCAGCCCCTCGTGGCTTGGACAGCCTCGGGTGGAGGTGCAAGCTGGTGGCGCTAATATTTGGCAGTCTCGGCCACATACAAAGGTTTGCGGTGCGTTTCCTCCAGATTGCGGGCCTGACAAAAACTAGGGCAAAGCAATTGGCTAGGTACTGTTCTGTTTCAGCTGTAGTGGACAGCCTAGCTGTTTGGAGAAGGAGGTTCTTTATGTACCCTTGAGTGCCATGCATACAGGGACCTTGTTTGGATCCTTTTTTTTGTACATTTGATTGGGGGATTAAAATAAAGTATTTAGTGTGTGTGTGTGCATGGGTGTCTGGGTGTGTGAGTGTGTGCACTGTTCCGATTCCTTATTGCCCCCCTTAGCCAGAATCCTGCAGCTGTTAACTCTTGGCTGGGTGAGGTTTAAATTATTTTCCCACAATGCTCAGTCCCTTTCCTGTTTGGACAGATGAGCTAAATGGCCACAAGGGGCCCTTCCCTCATGGATATAAAAGCATTAGATTAATGGAAGCTTGAGTGAGTGTCCACCATGTATCTTGTGTAGCCTCAGCAGTGTTAGTGGGGTGATTTGTAGCTTTAGTGAGAGCTGTCTCTGTCTCTCTCTCTCTCCTACTCTACATTTATTTAGATAAAGGTATTCATATGGATTCATGTACGATTTATGAGCAGTGTAACAATGACGCTGTGAGTCGAGGTGCAGGTGAAACAACAAAGGAGACAGCGTAACCGTGGCGATATAGCATGGACACAGGAACAATACCGGCTGAGGAATAAATGTTAGGGGAGGGACCGATAAAGGGGAGGTAATGAGGAAGGTAATGGAGTCCAGGTGTGAATCATAAAGATCTGCAGGTGCGCGTAATGATGGATGCCAGGTGTGCATAATGATCAATCCCAGGACCGGTGGTTAGTATTCCGGCGACCTCGCACGCCGGAGGGGAGGAGCAGGAGTAGACGTGACAAACAGAAGTAAACTCATTATAAATAAATGCTGTGGCATGTCAGATTGTAATAACTGAGGTTGTGGTAGTAATGGCCCTGGGGTTGAATATATGTGTTTGCCTCTGAGCAGTTAAATATTAGGCCCACACACAGACACACACACACACACACACACACACACAGGTAATCAAATATATAGCCTGCAGGTTAACTCTTTACATCACTCTGCCTGATCTTATTAATACTTGTTCATAAATAACTGAGTTGCCTCCCGACAAATGCAAGTACATTACTGGGAGGAAGAGGCACTGTGGTGGTGGGGGAGGTTGTTCGTGTCTGTGTGTAAGAATTTGATGGGGTTGCAAGAGACAGAAGAGTGTGTGATGTAGTGTGTGGGGTCAGTGTGTTGTGTCTTTACCAATGGTCATGTTGCCTGCAATCAAACAATCAACCAACCAATCAATCAATATTTCAGTCAATGAACAGCTACAGCTAATTTAATGCCTCACTCAGCCTATTATTTTGTTGATGAGTGTACATTTCACTATACACACGTTTGTGTATTACCAATGATCTATTACCGTCCTAATCCTGATGAATGCAATACTACTTTATCACCACTAGATGTCAGACTGATGTCAGAAAATACCTTTGTGACTTCTATGCAACCCCCCTCTCTCTATCTATTTCTCTCTCTCACTCTCACTCTCTCAATTCATTTTCAAACATATGTTTACATTGCCAAAGAAAGTGAAATAGATAATAAACAAAAGTGAAATAAACAATTTTTTTTTTTTACAGTAAACGTTACTCACTAAAGTTCCAAAAGAATAAAGACATTTCAAATGTCATATTATGTCTATATACAGTGTTATAACGATGTGCAAATAGTTAAAGTACAAAAGGGAAAATAAATAAACATAAATATGGATTGTATTAACAATGGTGTTTGTTCTTCACTGGTTGCCCTTTTCTTGTGGCAACAGGTCACAAATCTTGCTGCTGTGATGGCACACTGTGGTATTTCACCCAACAGATATGGGAGTTTATCAAAATTGGATTTGTTTTCTAATTCTTTGTGGGTCTGTGTAATTTGAGGGAAATATGTGTCTCTAATATGGTCATACATTTGGCAGGAGGTTAGGAAGTGCAGCTCAGTTTCCACCTCATTTTGTGGGCAGTGTGCACATAGCCTGTCTTCTCTTGAGAGCCAGGTCTGCCTACGGTGGCCTTTCTCAATAGCAAGGCTATGCTCACTGAGTCTGTACATAGTCAAAGCTTTCCTTAAGTTTGGGTCATTCACAGTGGTCAGGTATTCTGCCACTGTGTACTCTCTGTTTAGGGCCAAATAGCATACTAGTTTGCTCAGTTTTTTGTTAAATCTTTCCAATGTGTCAAGTAATTCTCTTTTTGTTTTCTCATGATTTGGTTGGGTCTAATTGTGTTGTTGTCCTGGGGCTCTGTGGGGTCTGTTTGTGTTTGTGAACAGAGCCCCAGGACCAGCTTACTTAGGGGACTCTTCTCCAGGTTCATCTCTCTGTAGGTGATGGCTTTGTTATGGAAGGTTTGGGAATCGCTAGGTGGTTGTAGAATTTAACGGCTCTTTTCTTGATGTTGATAATTAGCGGGTATCGGCCTAATTCTGCTCTGCATGCATTATTTGGTGTTTTATGTTGTACACAGAGGATATTTTTGCAGAATTCTGCATGCAGTCTCAATTTGGTGTTTGTCCCATTTTGTGAATTATTGGTTGGTTAAACCCCAGACCTCACAAACATAAAGGGCAATGGGTTCTGTAACTGATTCAAGTATTTTTAGCCAGATCCTAATTGGTATGTCGGATTTTATATTTATTTTGATGGCATAGAAGGCCCTTCTTGCCTTATGTCACAGATCGTTCACAGCTTTGTGGAAGTTACCTGTGGCGCTGATGTTTAGGCTGAGGTATGTATAGTTTTTTGTGTGCTCTAGGGCAACGGTGTCTAGATGGAATTTGTATTTGTGGTCCTGGCAATTTGACCTTTTTTGGAACACCAATATTTTTGTCTTACTGAGATTTATTGTCAGGGCCCAGGTCTGACAGAATCTGTGCAGAAGATCTAGGTGCTGCTGTAGGCCCTCCTTGGTTGGGACAGAAGCACCAGATCATCAGCAAACAGTAGACATTTTACTTCAGATTCTCTCTCTCATTCTCTGTAATTCAGTCAGTTGGTCAGATGGAGCATGGAAGAGATGTCCCCTGTAGCTCAGTTGGTAGAGCATGGCGCTTGCAACGCCAGGGTTGTGGGTTCGTTTCCCACGGGGGGCCAGTATGAAAATGTATGCACTCATTAACTGTAAGTCGCTCTGGATAAGAGCGTCTGCTAAGTGACTCAAATGTAAATGTAAAAATTATAGTAGATATGTTTAAAGTGTGAAACCACTAAACCATATCATTCTCAATTTCAGAACCTGCTTCTCTGGATGTATGTGCAGGCATGCATGTCTGTCACAGTGAGATGTATTGTCCTGTTAAAATCAGCCAGGTCATTCAAGATTGATGTAGAAATTGGACGTCCTGAGGATGTCAGGAAATGCCTTCAAACCCAGCCACTAGGGGCAACAGTGAGCGCTTTTACCATCAAGTAGGCTTGGGTAGTAGGGTACTTAGTAGGGTACTTAGTAGGGTACTTAGTAGGGTTTTGCTAGAGCAGGGGTTCCCCAAATTTTTTTGGCCCAAGACCCCATTTTGATATCTAAAAATTATCGCGACCCCAACCATGTGGCATTTAAAAAAAAAAAAAATTGACAGCCAATGTTTACTTTTTTAATTGTGGCTATTGCAGTCAATTGCTAAACATTCCAACAGTATTTCAGATTGTATTCTCAACTCACCATCATAAACTTTTAATGTGGGGCTATGATAGTCAATTGCAAATTAGTCTGAAATAATTTCTTATCTCACCACCACTAATGAGATGGGTGTGCTTGATGCATGTTGCGTCGGAGCTTCTCAAAGTCAGGGGGCGTGGTCGACAGTGCGCACCTCATCTCTCCTGTCACATCCAACCTGGATCGATATTTGTTTTTAATGCAGATGAGAGCACCGAATCAGCGTACCAGCGTAGGTTTAATGCTCGGAGGGAGACGGCACAGTATTCCCTCTGAGTCAGGAACCAAAACTCCTCCGTAGTGACCCGTGAATGCGTTGTCTGCAGCATTCGGTCACATGACAGCTCGATCAGCTGTTCCATTTCACTTACCAGCATGTCAACTGAGCCAGGATCACAGTCAAACGGATTTCGCTGATTCGGTCACTCATCTGTAAAATGTTCTTGTTTTTCCCCAGCTGCATGCTTGCGTTCAGTTCGTTCAGTTTCCCAAATATGTCTGTTACATAGGTAAGGAGACACATTTTCTTTTCATTACACAGAAAGTCAACGAAGTCTGTTTTTTACATCCATTGTGAATGACAACAGTACCTCTCTCAATTCTAAAAATCTTTCCAACACTACCCTCGATAACCACTAAGCCTTGGTGTGAAATAAAACATTGTCATGCTCTGATCCCATATCTCCACATAGTTTTGTGAACAGGCATGCACGATGTAGTTTACAATCGAAGTTACCTGCTGCATATCTCAGAGTTCTGTGCTCAGCTCTTTTGCCGCCAGTTGCTCTCGGTGTATCCATTATAGCTCAGTGGGTGTATCATACAATGCGTCCATATGGCCGAGGGAGACACATTCATAACTAGAGTGCAGAGGCCTGCCCGCCGTCCCGTGATAGATGGAGCCCCATCTGTGCAAAAGTCCACCATTCGATCCTATGGAATCTGTTTCTTTTCCATCAATATAGCCACGCAGCACACTGAAATATACCCTGTGTCGTTTCATGCTCGGGAATCGTGAGACAGAACAATGTGTCCTCATGAATAGCATGCCCCGACATGTAGCGAACCAAAGTCAATGCATCTTGGCCCTCACAGCTAACGTCTATTTGGAGAGCATAAGGTGGGGAGGTTTTGAGTCGTTCAGTCAGTTTCCTTTTTATTGCAGTGTTATCTGACGTATTGATGAGAATTTCTGTGCCTCTGCCTCCCCACACATTGTTTTCACCATATTGCAGCCGGTAATATCAAAGTTTCTGCAACAGTGTGTGGTTTCATAGCATAGTGGGGTTAGCCATTCACTGTGGGAATGATTCAAGCGCAACGGTCAAGTGTGGCCTTTTCCCACGATCTAAGGGTGCTCTCTGGTTGAATTTGAACTTTTAGATTTGAATACATTTCATTTAGATTTTTAAGGTTAACCACATTACAATGATTTTGAGAGACAAAGACGATATTAGAAGTTTGGACACACCTACTCATTCAAGGGTTTTTCTTTATTTTTTTACT
The DNA here is from genome assembly GCF_964263955.1 of Coregonus lavaretus. Taxonomy (NCBI): domain Eukaryota; kingdom Metazoa; phylum Chordata; class Actinopteri; order Salmoniformes; family Salmonidae; genus Coregonus; species Coregonus lavaretus. Next base: position 10,352 of record NW_028162419.1, on the reverse strand, counting down.
ATTTTCTACATTGTAGAATTATAGTGAAGACATCAAAACTATGAAATAAGACATATGGAATCATGTAGTAGCCAAAAAAGTGTTCAACAACAAGCTTTGCACACTCTTGGCATTCTCTCAACCAGCTTAATGAGGAATGCTTTTCCAACAGTCTTGAAGGAGTTCCCACATATTCTGAGCACTTGTTGGCTGCTTTTCCTTCACTCTGCGGTCCAACTCATCCCAAACCATCTAAATTTAGTTGAGGTCAGGTGATTGTGGAGGCCAGGTCATCTGATGCAGCACTCCATCACTCTCCTTCTTGGTCAAAAAACCCTTACACAGCCTGGAGGTGTGTTTTGGGTCATTGTCCTGTTGAAAAACAAATAATAGTCCCACTAAGTGCAAACCAGATGGGATGGCGTATCGCTGCAGAATGCTGTGGTAGCCATGCTGGTTAAGTGTGCCTTGAATTTTAAAAAAATCACGACAGTGTCACCAGCAAAGCACCCCCATACCATCACACCTCCTCCACCATGCTTCACGGTGGGAACCACACATGTGGAGAATATCCATTCACCTACTCTGCGTCTCACAAAGACACAGCGGTTGGAACCAAAAACCTCCAATTTGGACTCATCAGACCAAAGGAAAAATGTCCACCGGTCTAATGTCCATCGCTTGTGTTTCTTGGCCCAAGCAAGTCTCTTCTTCTTATTGGTTTCCTTTAGTAGTGGTTTCTTTGCAGCAATTCGACCATGAAGGGCTGATTCACGCAGTCTCCTCTGAACAGTTGATGTTGAGATGTGTCTGTTACTTGAACTCTGTGAAGCATTTATTTGGGCTGCAATCTGAGGTGCAGTTAACTCTAATGAACTTATCCTCTGGGTCTTCCTTTCCTGTGGGGGTCCTCATGAGAGCCAGTTTCATCAGGTTTTTGCGACTGCACTTGAAGAAACTTTAAAAGTTCTTGACATTTTCCGGATTGACTGACCTTCATGTCTTACAGTAATGATGGATTGTCGTTTCTCTTTGCTTATTTGAGCTGTTCTTGCCATAATATGGACTTGGTCGTTTATCAAATAGGGCTATCTTCTGTATACCACCCCTACCTTGTCACAACATAACTGATTGGCTCAAACGCATTAAGAAGGAAAGAAATTCCACAAATCAACCGGTGGAGGCTGCTGGAATGGAGTCAATGGAATGGCAGTGGTGTAAAGTACTTAAGTAAAAATACTTTAAAGTACTACTTAAGTAGTTTTTTTGGGTATCTGTACTTTACTATATATATTTTTTGACTACTTTTACTTTTACTTCACTACATTCCTAAAGAAAATATTGTACTTTTTACTCCATACATTATCCCTGACAACTAAAGTACTCGTTACATTTTGAATGCTTAGCACATGGTTCTTCAATTCCGGTCCTGGAGGGCCGAAACACTTCTGTTTTTTATTTCTACCTGGTAGTTAATTGCACTCACCTGGTGTCCCAAGTCTGAATTAGCACCTGATTAGAAGGAGAGGATGAAAAACAGAGGTGTTTCGGCCCTCCAGGACCGGAATTGAAGAACCCTGGCTTAGCAGGACAGGAAAATTGTCAAATTCAAACACTTATCAAGAGAACACGTGGTCATCCCTACTGCCTCTGGCCTGGCGGACTCACTAAACACAAATGCATCTTTTGTAAATAATGTCTGAGTGTTGGAGTGTGCCCCTGGCTATCCGTACATTTGAAAAACAAATTGCTTAATATAAGGAATTTTGAATTATTTATACTTTTACTTTTGATACTTAAGTATATTTTAGCAATTACATTTACTTTTGATACTTTAGTATATTTAAAACCAAATACTTTCACTTTTTCTTGAGCAACTTTCTATTAAGATATCTATACTTTTACTAAAGTATGACAATTGGGTACTTTTTCCACCACTGTGGAGTTCGTATCAAACATGTGGTTTCCATGTGATTGATACCATTCCATTGACTCCATTCCAGCCATTATAACGAACTGTCCTCACTTCAGCAGCCTCCACTGCTACCAACCTTATTATAACGACAAAATATAACATTTGTTCACAAAAAAATATTGTTCTCACTCAATTATAGGAATGTTTTTGGGTGGATTTCTCCTTTTAATATTTGAATTATCCCGAACCATAACCCTTTAACCATTCGAAATGAGTGGCTAAACTTAACACCTAACTTTGAAATTTGAGACAGAGAGCTTATTGGTTAAAACTGTCTGGAGCTGTCTGTTAGCTGGGCTGATTCAAGGGAGTAACCAATGGCTGGATTCCAAACTGAAATAACACTTCCCTGGATGGTAATGGGGACTGAGAGGACAATCCAGACCCACACACACACGCACACTCACACACACACACTCGCACACTCACACACACGCACACTCACACACACACACACCACTGAATTAGGCCAATAAACATGGCTGTATTCACATCTGTGAGTTGGTTCAGGGCTAATAAGGAGGAAACAGTGTAGGCGTGGGATCAGAGGGGTTTTTGAGAACTGTCTGATTGGCATTCTGGTCAGCAATCAAACTGTTTGCAGAGTCGGTGTTCCATGAAAACAAAATGCACACACACACATACACACACACACACACACACACACAAGTTAAAGGGTGTGTGTGGTCATAAACATATACACAAACTCGGCTCAAGCGGAGCGTAGCGGTGTGTGTGTTTTTAAAGAGCAGCTGGTTCCAGCTGAGGTGGATCCTGTGACATTTAGCCACCGGCTGGGTTTAAAGGTTTACAGCTACACCATTAACCACACACACACACAGGTCTGATTAGAGATACACTGGTCCTGTCCCATCCACCATCCACTTCCCTCATGCCCAATCCTACCGTCCCCTGCCCTGCCCAATAATTCATTCATTCATATTTTCAAGTATTTTGTTATGTCCAGCAAAGCCCCTAAAAGAAGAGATGGGTCAATCCACCAATCTGGTGCCTTTTGAGTGTACCATTTTTTGATTTCACCTAATTTTAACATTCTGTCATAAAGAGCACATGTTCACCTCAGAAAAACACGTTTTCTCATCTCAAGAGGTTAAATAAAAAATGTACTCTAGTAAGGCCTATTAAGTGCCAAATAAAGTAACAGGGTTGACCGTTACAGGGTTGACCGTTACAGGGTTGACCGTTACAGGGTTGACCGTATCAGGGTTGACCGTAACAGGGTTGACCGTAACAGGGTTGACGATTTCTTCTTAAATCAGCCATAAATCCCCTCGTGACAGGGGGAATGGAAGTTTGTTGTGTGCAACAGGAAGGCGCAATTGAATGCATGCTTCACCATAAAAATAAATACATTGTTAAAACATTTGGAGCCCGTCTATCTACGGTTAAGAGGGTTGACACGTTATACTCAACCCGCTCAGTTTTCCACCACAAAACACCAGAAATGTTCCAAAAAGAGTAGAACCAGCTCACCTGCTTTTACACTGTGATTTGACTATTGACTGTTTCTAAATATTTAAAAAGGAATGGTTTCACCACGTTAAAACGAGAGTTCAGTTCACGTAACAGGGTTCACCTTAAAATAAGGGACAGACGTAAATTAATCACTAATCACATTAAATAAATAATCATCTTCACAAATGATTTTGTCAAAGCAACAACTTAACTAGGGTTTTACAATGATGGGGAAACTTGGAGAAACTTTGGGATTAAGTGGGTTAAAATCTTGCTAGAAGTGATACAGGGTTGACGAGGGACATGAGGGGCATGTCTAAATGCTGAATTTTGGCACTTTAGCAAGATATATTGAATTATCCATGTGGTCTATATTAAAGGGCACTTCATTTAATATAACAGGCTTTTAAAATTCTATATTGGTGCACAATGTATACTTAAAATATAAAAGGGACGCAAAAGGCACTGTTTTCGTGGAATGACCCAGATATCTATTTAATTCTCTGAAGCAGGCCCAGTCAGTTAGTGCTTCTATACCCACATGGTTGAATCTCATGTGAGACACAGAAGAGTTGATACCATCCCCAGAGCCAGAACTATCTGTCTGTAATATAGGCCACCCCTATAGCCACTTATTTTCATCCAACGGCTCATTTCCAATATGTTAAATGGAGGTCTGATAAGTGTGTCAGGAGTCCCACATCTGTGCCAGAAGACGTGGATGTGTGGGTTTGTGGAAAGAGAAAGGGAGGAAAAAGAGAGATGAGAGAAAAATAAACAGAGGGGGCCTATCAGTCTCCATCACTGATCCAGATCAGATATATTAGACTTAATGGCAGCGTTTACACAGGCAGCCCAATTCTGATCTTTTTTTCACTAATTGGTCTTTTGACCAATCACATCAGCTCTAAAAATGATCTGATGTGAAAAGATCTGATGTGATTGGTCAAAAGACCAATTAGTGGAAAACATATCATAATTGGGCTGCCTGTGTCAACGCAGCCTATGAGACCCCCCCCCCCCCCCCCCCCCTCATGTTTATCTCTGTTTTGTTTGTGTGTGACGACATTTTCATTTTCGTAATCACCGCTTTCCCTCACACCCTTCTCCTTCAATTACTCTGTGAATAGATCATACCCACCAATGACGTCCCTGTGATACAATGCCATCCATCGGATCTGTGTGTGCCGTGAGTGTGTGCGTTTGTATAGATGCATTAATGCATGCAATTGTTTGTGTATGCCTATTGTGTGTGTGTGTGTGTGTGTGTGTGTGTGTGTGTGTGTGTTTTTTTTTCAGTCAGTTCTCTTTTATAGTTGCCGTCAGAGGGCCAGCTGGACGACAAGCGATGAGTCATCAGCAATTAGGACGCCTTTCAGACGAGATTAGCCCCTTTGACTGTGTGTGTGTGTGTGTGTGTGTGTGTGTGTGTGTGTGTGTGTGTGTGTGTGTGTGTGTGTGTGTGTGTGTGTGTGTGCGCCTAATATTTAACTGCTACGAGGTAAATACATGTATTCTACCCCAGGGTTATTATTACCACAACCTCAATTATTACTGTTGGAGAACAGAAGTCATTGTATGTGTCTATCTCACAACATGTAAACTACTGCCGAAGTGAGTCACCAGTAATCCCATTGGCCACTGAGATCTGACAGTGGATGGAGAAAGAGCAGGCAGATCGCTCAAGATTGACTTTGAAATTGGATGTAGGAAAATGCCTTCAAAACCGGCCACTAGGGGCAACAGTGAGCACTATTACCATCAAGTAGGCTTGGGTTTTGCTAAAGCATTGTGGACTCGGGTGGTGGGTGTGTGTAAATGACTCCTGATCTGAAGGTTGCGTATTCCATCCCTGTGGAAGATGATTGTTTTTGTTTTTGTTTTTTTTACCCTATCCCAAAGATTAACCCTTACCTTAACCATTCGGAATGAATGCCTAAACGTAATGTTTTAACCCTATCCAAAACCTTATTAGGGACATTTCACCATTTTCAACTTCATATTCATCATCTCCAGCAGCACCCCAAATGGCGCGTTTCTATGTTTTTTAGTAAAAAAAATAGAGGAAGATAAGTGTTTCCAATGACGTCATCAACCAATTAGTAGGCAATTAGTAGGCAATGCCTCCTCATAATTGGTTAAAATCACATGATGCACACCGATGATGTCATTAGAAACACTTATCTTCCTCTATCTTTTTTACTACAAAACATAGAAACATGCCATTTTCACATGTTGGGGTCACTCACTGTCTGTCTGTCTGTCTGTCTGTCTGTCTGTCTGTCTGTCTGTCTGTCTGTCTGTCTGTCTGTCTGTCTGTCTGTCTCTTGCGCTCTCTCACGCTCTCTCTCTCTCTCCTTCTCTCTCTGTCTCTCTCTCTCTCTCTCTCTCCAGGGGTATTGAGTATTATTCAGCCTCCATAAGCACAAGAGATTCAGAATGGTATCTCTCTCTAAACCCTAACACCAGGATCTCTTTTTCAATTATTATCTCTTTCTTTCTTTCTTTCTTTCTTTCTTTCTTTCTTTCTTTCTTTCTTTCTTTCTTTCTTTCTTTCTTTCTTTCTTTCTTTCTTTCTTTCTTTCTTTCTTTCCACTCACTCACTCACTCACTCACTCACTCACTCACTCACTCACTCACTCACTCACTCACTCACTCACTCACTCACTCACTCACTCACTCACTCACTCACTCACTCTCTGTCTGTCTCTCGCGCTCTCTCTCTCTCCCTCTCCTTCTCTCTCTCTCTCTCTCCAGGGGTAATGTATTAGCGGAGAGGGACTGGAGGTCGGCTGGCAACAGTGAACTGATATAATTAATCACATATGCAAACCAGGAGCATGACCGATATGCAAAACCATCATGAATTATACATGGTATCAGTGTAGTTGGGCCACTGTGTGTGTGTGTGTGTGTGTGTGTGTGTGTGTGTGTGTGTGTGTGTGTCAATATGTTTATATATACAGTGCATTCGGAAAGTATTCAGACCCCTTGACTTTTTTCACATTTTGTTCTAAAATGGATTCAAAAATTGTTCTCCCCTCATCAATCTACACACAATACCCCATAATGACAAAGCAAAAACAGTTTTTTAGATTTTTTAGCAAATTTATACAAAATACTAAAACTGAAATATCACATTTACATAAGTATTCAGACTCAAGTCTTCTTGGGTATGACGCTACAACCTTGGCATACCTGTATTTGGAGAGTTTCTCCCATTCTTCTCTGCAGATCCTCTCAAGCTCTGTCAGGTTGGATGGGGAGCGTCGCTGCACAGCTATTTTCAGGTCTCTCCAGAGATGTTTGATCGGGTTCAAGTCCGGACTCTGGCTGGGCCACTCAAGAACATTCAGAGACTTGTCACGAAGCCACTCCTGCGTTGCCTTGGCTGTGTGCTTAGGGTCGTTGTCCTGTTGGAAGGTGAACATTCGCCCCAGTCTGAGGTGCAGGTTTTCATCAAGGATCTCTCTGTATTTTGCTCTGTTCATCTTTCCCTTGATCCTGACTAGTCTCCCTGCCCCTGAAAAACATCCCCTCAGCATGATGCTGCCACAACCATGCTTCACCGTAGGGATGGTGCCAGGTTTCCTCCAGACGTGACGCTTGGCATTCAGGCCAAAGAGTTCAATCTTGGTTTCATCAGACCAGAGAATCTTGTTTCTCATGGCCTGAGATTCTTTAGGTGCCCAAGCGGGCTGTCATGTGCCTTTTACTGAGGAGTGGCTTCCATCTGGCCACTCTACCATAAAGCCCTGATTGGTGGAGTGCTGCAGAGATGGTTGTCCTTCTGGAAGGCTCTCCCATCTCCACAGATGAACTCTAGAGCTCTGTCAGAGTGACCATCGGGTCACCTCCCTGACCAAGGCCCTTCTCCCCCAATTGCTTAGTTTGGCCGGGCGGCCAGCTCTAGGAAGAATCTTGGTGGTTCCAAACTTCTTCCATTTAAGAATGATGGAGGCCACTGTGTTGTTGGGGACCTTCAATGCTACAAAAATGTTTTGGTACCCTTCCCCAGATCTGTGCCTCGACGCAATCCTGTCTCGGAGCTCTACGGACAATTCCTTCAACCTCATGGCTTGGTTTTTGTTCTGACATGCACTGTCAACTGTGAGACCTTATATAGACAGGTGTGTGCCTTTCCAAATCATGTCCAAGCAATTGAATTTACTACAGGTGGACTCCAATCAAGTTGTAGAAACATCTCAAGGATGATCAATGGAAACAGGATGCACCTGAGCTCAATTTCGAGACTCATAGCAAAGGGTCTGAATACTTATGTAAATAAGGTATTTCTGTTTTTTATTATTAATACATTTGCAAAAATTTTGTTTTCACTTTGTCATTAATGGGGTATTGTGTGTAGATTGCTGAGGAAAAAAAGTAAATGTAATCCATTTTAGAATAAGGCTGTAAGGTAACACAGGCAGTGATTACATTCTGTCACGCCTGCTTTAGGTTGCCACACACACACACACACACACACACACACACACACACACACACACACAGTACAGGTGGTCAAACTCTCATAGCTCGTCATAGAATCCTGTGGTGTGTCAGGTAAGCATCAGCTGTAATCACAGTTATTATCCACTCCGAAGGAGAGCAGAGCGATTGCTGGGAAAATGAGTGAAATCACCTCCCCTCAAATTGTTCCAGAGATACATGCTGTGGAGATACACTGAGCCAGAAAACACACTCACACTTTCTGTCTCACACACTCACACACTCTCAAATCATGCACATGTATGGTCTGTCTGTATTCTAACAATCACTGAAGAGTTTCCTTCTCACAGGAATCAATGACCAGATAGAATGACAGAGGAGACTCTAGGGAGAAAATACTAAAACGCCAATACAAATATCGATTCTAGCAGATATTCTATCAATCTATCAGAGTAGACTTTTATGACTGTGACTAATTGGCATATTATATGTTATTTTGTCCATCACTCAAACACACACACAAATCAAAGTGCATGTTGCCCCTTAGTCTTGGTGTTTCTGCTTACTGTGGCACTTATATGTAGCTATCGAGCCATGATGAATCCAACCCCTCTTCTCTCCTTCTGCCACCCCTCTCTTACCCACATTCTTTCTCCTCTCTCCCTTCTCTCTACCGTCCTCTCTCTCTCTACCCCTTCCTCTCCTCTCTCCCTCAACCCCTTCCTCTCCTCCTTCTCCTCTCTCCCTCTAACCCTCCTACCTCTCATCTCATCTCTCCTCTCCCTCCTCCCTCCCTCTCACTCTCTCCTCTCCTCTCTCTCTCCTCTCCTCTCCTCTCCTCTCCTCTCCTCTCCTCTCCTCTCCTCTCCTCATCCTCTCCTCTCCTCTCTCTCCTCTCCTCTCCTCTCCTCTCCTCTCCTCCTCTCCCTCTCCTCTCTCCCTCTCCTCTACCTCTACCTCTTCCTCTCCTCCTCTCCTCTCTCCCTCTACCCCTTCCTCTCCTCCCTCCCTCTCCTCCTTCCTCTCCTCCCTCCCTCTGCTCTCTCCCTCTACCCTTCCTCTCCTCTCTCCCTCTACCCCTTCCTCTCCTCTCTCCCTCTCCTCTCTCCCTCTACCCCTTCCTCTCCTCTCCTCCTCCCTGTCCTCCCTCCCTGTCCTCCCTCCCTCTCCTCTTTCCCTCTACCCCCTTCCTCTCCTCCTTCCCTCTCCTCACTCCCTCAACCCCTTCCACTCCTCTCTCCCTCTCCTCTCTCCCTCTACCTCTTCCTCTCCTCTCCTCCCTCCCTCTCCTCTCTCCCTCTACCCCCACTCCACTCCCTCCCTCCCACTCTCCTCTCCCTCTACCCCTTCCTCTCCTCCCACCCTCTCCTCTCTCCTCTCCTCCCTCCCCCTCCTCACTCCCACTCACCTCTCTCTCCCTCTACCCCTTCCTCTCTCTCCCTCTACCCCTTCCTGTCCTCCCTCCTCTCCTCTCTCCCTCTCCTCTCCTCCCTCCCTCCCTCTCCTCTCTCCCTCTACCCCTTCCCCTCCCTCCCTCCCTCTCCTCTCTCCCTCTACCCCTTCCTCTCCTCCCTCCCTCTACTCCCTTCATCTCCTCGCCTCCCATCTCCCTCTCTCCTCTCCTCCCTCTCCTCTCTCCTCCTCCCTCCCTTCCTCTCCTCCCTCCCTCTACCCCTTCCTCTCCTCCCTCCTCTACCCCTTCCTCTCCTCCCTCCCTCTACCTCTCCTCCCTCCCTCTCCTCCCTCTCATCCTCCTCTCCCTCCTCTCCTCTCCCTTCCCTCCTCTCTCCTCTCTCTCCCTCTACCCTCTTCCTCTCCTCCTCCCTCCTCCTCTCTCCCTCTACCCCTTCCTCTCCTCCCTCCCTCTCCTCTCTCCCTCTACCTCTTCCTCTCCTCCTCTCCTCTACCCCTTCCCTCTTCCTCCTCCTCTCTCTCTCCTCCTCTCCCTCTCCCTCCTCTCTCCCTCTACCCCTTCCTCTCCTCTCTCCCTCTACCCCTTCCTCTCCTCTCCTCCCTCTCCTCTCCTCCCTCCCTCTCCTCCCTCTCTACCCGCTTCCCTCTCCTCTCCTCCTCTCCTCTCCTCCCTCCCTCTCTCCTTCCTCCCTCTACCCCCTTCCTCTCCTCTCCTCCCTCCCTCTCTCCTCTCTCCTCTACCTCCCTCTCCTCTCCTCTCCTCTACCCTCTCCTCTCCTCTCCCTCTCCTCTCTCCCTCTCCCCTTCCTCTCCTCTCCTCCCTCCCTGTCCTCCCTCCCTGTCCTCCCTCCCTCTCCTCCCTCCCACTCCTCTCTCCTCTCCTCCCTCCCTCCCTCTACCCTTCCTCTTCTCCCTCTCCCTCTCCTCTTTCCCTCTACCACTTCCTCTCCTCCCTCCCTCTCCTCTCTCCCTCTACCCCCCTTCCTCTCCTCTCTCCCTCTCCTCTCTCCCTCTACCTCTACCCCTTCCTCCTCTCTCCTCTCCCTCCCTCTACCCCTTC
>NW_028162420.1:65000-168011 GCF_964263955.1 Coregonus lavaretus | reverse complement strand
CACACTGCCACATACACACACTGCACATACACACCTCGGGTCACTTACCCTCTTGCCAGATTTGCCTATTTGTCCTGCAGACCCTTGGACTCCCCTGGGGCCCTGTGAAGGACATGAGATAATGGTCAGTTTATAGTCAGCTAGGGAACATTAACTGAGTAGGTATACATTAGCTATAGGTGTAGCTATAGGTAACTGTAGGTGAGGTATTGGTGACTGTGGTGAGATATACTGTAGGTAACTGTAGTCAGATATAGGGTGGCAGGTAGATTTGTGGTTAAGAGCGTTGTGCCAGTAACCAAAAGGTCGCTGGTTCTAATCCCCGAGCCGACAAGGTGAAAAATCTGTCGATGTGCCCTTGAGCAAGGCACTTAACCCTAATTGCTCCTGTAAGTCGCTCTGGATAAGAGCGTCTGCTAAATGACTAAAAATGTAAAATAGGTAACTGTAGTCAGATATAGGGAACTGTAGTCAGATATAGGTAACTGTAATTAGATATAGGTAACTGTAGTGAGGTAGAGGTAACTGAGTTAGATATAGGTAACTGAGTTAGATATAGGTAACTGAGTTAGATATAGGTAACTGAGTTAGATATAGGTAACTGAGTTAGATATAGGTAACTGAGTTAGATATAGGTAACTGTAGTGAGATATAGGTAACTGAGTTAGATATAGGTAACTGAGTTAGATATAGGTAACTGAGTTAGATATAGGTAACTGTAGTGAGATATAGGTAACTGAGTTAGATATAGGTAACTGAGTTAGATATAGGTAACTGAGTTAGATATAGGTAACTGAGTTAGATATAGGTAACTGAGTTAGATATAGGTAACTGTAGTGAGATATAGGTAACTGAGTTAGATATAGGTAACTGAGTTAGATATAGGTAACTGAGTTAGATATAGGTAACTGAGTTAGATATAGGTAACTGAGTTAGATATAGGTAACTGAGTTAGATATAGGTAACTGAGTTAGATATAGGTAACTGAGTTAGATATAGGTAACTGAGTTAGATATAGGTAACTGAGTTAGATATAGGTAACTGAGTTAGATATAGGTAACTGTAGTCAGATATAGGTAACTGTAGTTAGATATAGGTAACTGTAGTGAGATATAGGTAACTGTAGTTAGATATAGGTAACTGTAGTTAGATATAGGTAACTGTAGTTAGATATAGGTAACTGTAGTTAGATATAGGTAACTGTAGTTAGATATAGGTAACTGTAGTGAGATATAGGTAACTGTAGTGAGGTAGAGATACAGTAACTACCTAAGATACGTGTGACTATGAGTGGGTTTAGTAGTCTACAGGTAAATCTTGAACCGCTCACCTGAGGACCAGGGTCTCCGGCATCACCTTTAAGTCCAGGAGAACCAGGAACACCCTGAGAGAAAGATGGACCAATGAGAAACATGGACACAAACCTTTTCAGTCCTATTGGCTGGATCATAGCACCACTCAGCCAGAGAGGTGTCCTATTGGCTGGATCATAGCACCACGCAGCCAGAGAGGTGTCCTATTGGCTGGATCATAACACCACTCAGCCAGAGAGGTGTCCTATTGGCTGGATCATAGCACCACTCAGCCAGAGAGGTGTCCTATTGGCTGGATCATTACACCACTCAGCCAGAGAGGTGTCCTATTGGCTGGATCATTACACCACTCAGCCAGAGAGGTTTCCTATTGGCTGGATCATGGCACCACTCAGCCAGAGAGGTGTCCTATTGGCTGGATTGAACATGTTGAACATATTTGCAGTCCACATTGTTCTAAGTAATTGCATGGCTTCGATATGGAAATATATTGTTAAACATCACATTCACACTGATATAGGGCTAGGCCTAGTTGTAAATGGCATTATGGCTGAGCATGGACAAATGTTGTCAATAAGCAAGATTAAATTCGCTATTGATAAGGCCTGAAAAGAGAGTGAATAATTCAAATCAAATTCTAATCAAAACTAAATAACAACTTGTTTAAATATCCTATGTCTAAATACAGTTACAGGCCCCATCATAAAGGAGAAGACCTCCGCCCCCCCCCCCCCACTCCCCTACCCAGACTCCCCGTGGGCGTATGATACTACGGCAACTCGGACTGTGGAGCGTTTTACACAAATCCAAACTTTTCACAGAAGCTTGACAAAGATCCGGTATAAAGAGAAAGGGGGAATGTCCACTCTCCATCAGCCATTATATTGCTCCCAAATGTAATGTTTTATAAACATAACGGAACCATTTTGGTCATGATACATTTGCAATCTTTGGGGCAATATTGCCAAGCATTGTTGCTGGCAATGGAGAGGGGTATGAGACACTAGGAGCAATGATGAGCAATGAGCAACATGGACATGAATAATGTATTTCATATGAAGCATAGATCCATTTATAACTTCATTTCCCCATTTATTTACTAATCTCCTATAGCTTGTTATTGCCAGTTGAATGCCACAATAAAAAGGTGTTTCCCCTGCTCTGTCCATCAGGTCAACCTGCTGCCAGTCAGGTCAAAGGCAATACAGACAGAAAGATAACTAGATTTAGCAAACTTCTAACTTCATAATCATAAACTAGAACAATGTGAATGGGTTTTAATTTCGCAAGTCCGCTAGTTAAACATACAAAAAAACTATCTAAAACGGACAACATTCTATCTGGCTTGCTAGCTAGCTAATTTAGCCAGTTTGTCCCATTGACTTCCGGCATCCGAACCGATTAGCATGCACTCAACTATGGATATTTTCACCAGTTAAACATGACAAACTGTACACTACCTTTCAAAAGTTTGGGGTCACTTAGAAATGTCCTTGTTTTCAATGAAAACATAAGTGGAATGAGTTTGAATAGGAAATATATCAAAACGCATAGGAAATGTAGTCATTGACAAGATTAGATTTTTAATAGAAATAACAAAACTTTGCTTTCGTCAAAGAATCCTGACTAGACTGACTAGACTCCTGAGTGGCGCAGTGGTCTAAGGCACTGCATCGCAGGGCTAACTGTGCCACTAGAGATCCTGGTTTGAATCCAGGCTCTGTCGCAGCCGGCCGCGACCGGGAGACTCATGGGCGGCGCACAATTGGCCCAGCGTCGTCCAGGGTAGGGGAGGGAATGGCCGGCAGGGATGTAGCTCAGTTGATAGAGCGTGGCGTTTGCAACGCCAGGGTTGTGGGTTCATTTCCCACGGGGGGCCAGTATAAAAAAATATGTATTCACTAACTGTAAGTCGCTCTGGATAAGAGCGTCTGCTAAATGACTAAAATGTAAATGTAATCCGCAATTACAGCCTTGCAGACCTTTGGCATTCTAGTTGTCGATTTCTTGAGGTAATCTGAAGAGATTTTACCCCATGCTTCCTGAAGCACCTCCCACAAGTTGGATTGGCTTGATGGGCACTTCTTACGTACCATACGGTCAAGCTGCTCCCACAACAGCTCAATAGGGTATTCGCAAATGGAAGAAACACAAAAGAACTGTCAATCTTCCTTGGCCCGGGGCTCCATGCAAGATCTCACCACGTGGAGTTGCAATGATCATAAGAACGGTGAGGAATCAACCCAGAACTACACGGGAGGATCTTGTCAATGATCTCAAGGCAGGTGGCACCATAGTCACCAAGAAAACAATTGGTAACACACTACGCCGTGAAGGACTGAAATCCTGCAGCGCCCGCAAGGTCCCCCTGCTCAAGAAAGCACATATACATGCCCGTCTGAAGTTTGCCAATGAACATCTGAATGATTCAGAGGAGAACTGGGTGAAAGTGTTGTGGTCAGATGAGACCAAAATCGAGCTCTTTGGCATCAACTCAACTTGCCGTGTTTGGAGGAGGAGGAATGCTGCCTATGACCCCAAGAACACCATCCCCACCGTCAAACATGGAGGTGGAAACAATATGCTTTGGGAGTGTTTTTCTGCTAAGGGGACAGGACAACTTCACCGCATCAAAGGGACGATGGACGGGGCCATGTACAGTCAAATCTTGGGTGAGAACCCTCAGCCAGGGCATTGAAAATGGGTCGTGGATGGGTATTCCAGCATGACAATGACCCAAAACACACGGCCAAGGCAACAAAGGAGTGGCTCAAGAAGAAGCACATTAAGGTCCTGGAGTGGCCTAGCCAGTCTCCAGACCTTAATCCCATAAAACATCTGTGGAGGGAGCTGAAGGTTCGAGTTGCCAAACATCAGCCTCGAAACCTTAATGACTTGGAGAAGATCAGCAAAGAGGAGTGGGACAAAATCCCTCCTGAGATTTGTGCAAACCTGGTGGGCAACTACAAGAAACGTCTGACCTCTGTGATTGCCAACAAGGGTTTTGCCACCAAGTACTAAGTCATGTTTTGCAGAGGGGTCAAATACTTATTTACCTCATTAAAATGCAAATCAATTTAAAACATTTTTGACATGCGTTTTTCTGGATTTTTTTGTTGTTATTCTGTCTCTCACTGTTGAAATAAACCTACCATTAAAATTATAGACTGATAATTTCTTTGTCAGTGGGCAAACGTACAAAATCAGCAGGGGATCAAATACTTTTATCCCTCAGTGTACATGCCCGTCTGAAGTTTGCCAATGAACATCTGATTGATTCAGAGGAGAACTGGGTGAAAGTGTTGTGGTCAGATGAGACCAAAATCGAGCTCTTTGGCATCAACTCAACTCGCCGTGTTTGGAGGAGGAGGAATGCTGCCTATGACCCCAAGAACACCATCCCCACCGTCAAACATGGAGGTGGAAACATTATGCTTTGGGGGTGTTTTTCTGTTAAGGGGACAGGACAACTTCACCGCCTCAAAGGGACGATGGATGGGGCCATGTACCGTCAAATCTTGGTTGAGAACCTCCTTCCCTCAGCCAGGGCATTGAAAATGGGTCGTAGATGGGTATTCCAGCATGACAATGAGCCAAAACACACGGCCAAGGCAACAAAGGAGTGGCTCAAGAAGAAGCACATTAAGGTCCCGGTGTGGCCTAGCAAGTCTCCAGACCTTAATCCCATAGAAAATCTGTGGAGGGAGCTGAAGGTTCGAGTTGCCAAACGTCAGCCTCGAAACCTTAATGACTTGGAGAAGATCTGCAAAGAGGAGTGGGACAAAATCCCTCCTGAGATGTGTGCAAACCTGGTGGCCAGCTACGAGAAACGTCTGACCTCTGTGATTGCCAACAAGGGTCATGTTTTTCAGAGGGGTCAAATACTTATTTCCCTCATTAAAATGCAAATCAGTTTATAACATTTTTGATGTGCGTTTTTCTGGATTATTTGGTTGTTATTCACTCTCTCACTGTTCAAATAACCTACCATTAAAATTATGATCTGATCATTTCTTTGTCAGTGGGCAAACATACAAAATCAGCAGGGGCTCCTGAGTGGCGCAGTGGTCTAAGGCACTGCATCGTAGTGCTAACTGTGCCACTAGAGATCCTGGTTCGTATCCAGGCTCTGTCGCAGCCGGCCGCGACCGGGAGACTCATGGGCGGCGCACAATTTGTCCAGGGTAGGGAAGGGAATGGCCGGCAGGGATGTAGCTCAGTTGATAGAGCATGGCGTTTGCAACGCCAGGGTTGTGGGTTCGTTTCCCACGGGGGGCCAGTATAAAAAAAATATGTATTCACTAACTGTAAGTCGCTCTGGATAAGAGCGTCTGCTAAATGACTAAAATGTAAAATGGGATCAAATATTTGTTTCCCTCACTGTATATATTCCATTAAAAATCAGCCGTTTACAGCTACAATAGCCATTTACACCATTAACAATGTCTACACTGTATTTCTGATCAATTTTATGTTATTTTAATGGACACATTTTTTTGTCTTCTTTTATTTCGAAAACAAGGACATTTCTAAGTGTCGCCATGTTTTTCAAAATATTTTTGAATCGCACACTGATCACATGACCAATATCTGTTGTCTGATTGGAGGATTTCCAAAAATTAACACAACTAGTGATTTAGCAATACATACACAACTAGTGATTTAGCAATACATACACAACTAGTGATTAAGCAATACATACACAACTAGTGATTTAGCAATACATACACAGCTAGTGATTTAGCAATACATACACAACTAGTGATTAAGCAATACATACACAACTAGTGATTTAGCAATACATACACAACTAGTGATTTAGCAATGCATACACAACTAGTGATTTAGCAATACATACACAACTAGTGATTTAGCAAAAAAATACAATATAAAAATAATACGAAATAAAAGTTAAAAATAATTAAAGAGCAGCAGTAAAAATAACAATATCGAGGCTATATACAGGGGGTACCGTTTAGTCGAGGTAATTGAGGTAATATGTACATGTAGGTAGAGTTATTAAAGTGACTATGCATAGATAATAAATAGAGAGTAGCAGTAGACGTTCAGGAGTCTTATGGCTTGGGGGTAGACGCTTTTAAGAAGCCTCTTGGACCTAGACTTGGCGCTCCGGTACCGCTTGCCGTGCGGTAGCAGAGAGAACAGTCTATGACTAGAGTGGCTGGAGTCTTTGGCAATTTGTAGGGCCTTCCTCTGACACCACCTGGTATAGAGGTCCTGGATGGCAGGAAGCTTGGCCCCAGTGATGTACTGGGCTGTACGCACTACCCTCTGTAGTGCATTGTGGTCGGAGGCCGAGCAGTTGCCATACAAGGCAGTGATGCAACCAGTCAGGATGCTCTCGATGGTGCAGCTGTAGAACCTTTTGAGGATCTCAGGACCCATGCCAAATCTTTTCAGTCTCCTTATGGGGAATAGGTTTTGTCGTGCCCTCTTCACGACTGTCTTAGTGTGTTTAAACCATGATAGTTTGTTGGTGATGTGAACACCAAGGAACTTGAAGCTCTCAATCTGTTCCACTACAGCCCCGTCAATGAGAATGGGGGCTCGGTTCTCTTATTTTTCCTGTATTCCACAATAATCTCCTTTGTCTTGAGGGAGAGGTTGTTGTCCTGGCACCACATGGCCAGGTCTCTGACCTCCTCCCTATAGGCTGTCTCGTCGTTGTTGGTGATCAGGCCCACCACTGTTGTATCATCAGCAAAATTAATGATGGTGTTGGAGTCGTGCCTGGCCATGCAGTCATGAGTGAACAAGGTGTACAGAAGGGGACTGAGCACGCACCCCTGAGGGGCCCCCGTGTTTAGGATCAGCGTGGCGGATGTGTTGTTACCTACCCTTACCACCTGGGGGCGGCCCGTCAGGAAGTCCAGGATCCAGTTGCAGAGGGAGGTGTTTAGTCCCAGGGTCCTTAGCTTAGTGATGAGCTTTGACGGAACTACTGTGTTGAACGCTGAGCTGTAGTCAATGAATAGCATTCTCACATAGGTGTTCCTTTTGTCCAGGTGTGAAAGGGCAGTGTGGAGCGCAATAGAGATTGCATCATCTGTGGATCTGTTGGGGCGGTATACAAATTGGAGTGGGTCTAGGGTTTCTGGGATAATGGTGTTGATGTGAACCATGACCAGCCTTTCAAAGCACTTCATGGCTACAGACGTGAGTGCTACGGGTCGGTAGTCATTTAGACAGGTTACCTTAGTTTTCTTGGGCACAGGGACTGTGGTGGTCTGCTTGAAACATGCTGGTATTACAGACTCAGACAGGGAGAGGTTGAAATGTCAGTGAAGACACTTGCCAGCTGGTCAGACCATGCTCGGAGTACACGTCCTGGTAATCTGTTTGGCCCTGCGGCCTTGTGAATGTTGACCTGTTTGAAGATCATACTCACATCGGCTACGGAGAGTGTGATCACACAGTTGTCCGGAACAGCTGATGCTCTCATGCATGTTTCAGTGTTACTTGCCTCGAAGCGAGCATAGAAGTAATTTAGCTCTTCTGGTAGGCTCGTGTCACTGGGCAGCTCGCGGCTGTGCTTCCCTTTGTAGTCTGTAATAGTTTCCAAGCCCTGCCACATCTGACGAGCATCGGAGCCGGTGTAGTACAATTCGATCTTAGTCCTGTATTGACTCTTTGCCTGTTTGATGGTTCGTCGGAGGGCATAGCGAGATTTCTTATAAGCTTCCGGGTTAGAGTCCCGCTCCTTGAAAGCGGCAGCTCTACCCTTTAGCTCAGTGCGGATGTTGCCTGTAATCCATGGCTTCTGGTTGGGGTATGTACAGTACGTACAGTCACTGTGGGGACGCTGTCATCGATGCACTTATTGATGAAGCCAGTGACTGATGTGGTATACTCCTCAATGCCATCGGAAAAATCTCGGAACATATTCCAGTCTGTGCTAGCAAAACAGTCCTGTAGCTTAGCGTCTGCGTCATCTGACCACTTTTTTAATGACCGAGTCACTGGTGCTCCCTGCTTTAGTTTTTGCTTGTAAGCAGGAATCAGGAGGACAGAATTATGGTCAGATTTTCCAAATGGAGGGCGAGGGAGAGATTTGTACTCGTCTCTGTGTGTGGAGTAAAGGTGGTCTAGAGTTTTTTTTTCCTCTGGTTGCACATTTAACATGCTGGTAGAAATTAGTTAAAACGGATTTAAGTTTCCATGCATTAAAGTCCCCGGCCACTAGGAGCGCCGCCTCTGATTTAGTCAGCCTCATCCAGGCAAACTCTAGGCTGAAGGTACTATTATACCTGGTGTATAACTCAGGATGGTAATAGGAAGGAAGATATCTCATAGAAAGGGTAAAAAGCCAGGGTGAACTGTGACACAATACATTGTAGGTTTCTGACAGGGCAGTCAATGATCTGTGTTCACGTTCATTGAGGTGGAAAGACTTTGTAAGAGGGATGTGTATGTCTGTGTGTGTTATCAGCGGTGGAGGAACTAAAACTCACCACTGGACCAGATCTTCCTGTAAGACCCATTAGACCTGAGGGACCTCTCATGGCGAGCTGTGGGGTAGATGTAGGGGGATGGAGGGTGTTGGAGGGGGATGGAGGGGGAGGATAGGGGGATGGAGGGGGGTGGAGGGTGTTGGAGGGGGATGGAGGGGGATGGAGGGGGAGGGAGGGGGGGGGGGGGGGGGGGGATGGAGGGGGAGAAGGGGGAGGGAGGGGGATGGAGAGGGAGGGAAGGGGGGAAGGGATGACAATTCATCAGTCAGAAGGAGCCAGTTGAACACCCTCCATATGTCACAGTACCCGACACACATCCTCCCATCCTATTCCTAACTCAAACACTCACTCATACCTCAATTAGCCAGTTTGCTCCTACTTTTTCTGTGATGTCATGGGTTTACCGTAAGTGAAACATGCTGTGTGGCCCAA
The DNA here is from genome assembly GCF_964263955.1 of Coregonus lavaretus. Classification (NCBI taxonomy): domain Eukaryota; kingdom Metazoa; phylum Chordata; class Actinopteri; order Salmoniformes; family Salmonidae; genus Coregonus; species Coregonus lavaretus. The sequence continues at coordinate 158,794 of NW_028162420.1, read as the reverse complement.
TCATATTCTTCTCTCTCTGTCTTTCCTCAGACACCATCTGCTGTGCTGGCCCACCCGTGTGTCAGTAACCCCTTTCCTCAGACACCATCTGCTGTGCTGGCCCACCCGTGTGTCAGTAACCCCTTTACTCAGACACCATCTGCTGTGCTGGCCCACCCGTGTGTCAGTAACCCCTTTCCTCAGATACCATCTGCTGTGCTGGCCCACCCGTGTGTCAGTAACCCCTTTCCTCAGACACCATCTGCTGTGCTGGCCCACCCGTGTGTCAGTAACCCCTTTCCTCAGACACCATCTGCTGTGCTGGCCCACCCGTGTGTCAGTAACCCCTTTCCTCAGACACCATCTGCTGTGCTGGCCCACCCGTGTGTCAGTAACCCCTTTCCTCAGACACCATCTGCTGTGCTGGCCCACCCGTGTGTCAGTAACCCCTTTCCTCAGACACCATCTGCTGTGCTGGCCCACCCGTGTGTCAGTAACCCCTTTACTCAGACACCATCTGCTGTGCTGGCCCACCCGTGTGTCAGTAACCCCTTTACTCAGACACCATCTGCTGTGCTGGCCCACCCGTGTGTCAGTAACCCCTTTCCTCAGACACCATCTGCTGTGCTGGCCCACCCGTGTGTCAGTAACCCCTTTACTCAGACACCATCTGCTGTGCTGGCCCACCCGTGTGTCAGTAACCCCTTTACTCAGACACCATCTGCTGTGCTGGCCCACCCGTGTGTCAGTAACCCCTTTCCTCAGACACCATCTGCTGTGCTGGCCCACCCGTGTGTCAGTAACCCCTTTCCTCAGACACCATCTGCTGTGCTGGCCCACCCGTGTGTCAGTAACCCCTTTACTCAGACACCATCTGCTGTGCTGGCCCACCCGTGTGTCAGTAACCCCTTTACTCAGACACCATCTGCTGTGCTGGCCCACCCGTGTGTCAGTAACCCCTTTCCTCAGACACCATCTGCTGTGCTGGCCCACCCGTGTGTCAGTAACCCCTTTACTCAGACACCATCTGCTGTGCTGGCCCACCCGTGTGTCAGTAACCCCTTTACTCAGACACCATCTGCTGTGCTGGCCCACCCGTGTGTCAGTAACCCCCTTATAGTATTTTTTCAACTGCCTCTTGCATCCTGCAAACTGGCTGTGTTTCTGCCTGTATTCTGTACAGCACATCGCGCAGGGCCTCTCCTTTTAGCGGTATACAAGGCCAAGCTGTACCTCTCAGCCCCACTACATCTCCCCCCCCCCCCCTTCACCCTTTATCCCACCTAAAAGGCCTGTAATGTTGTAATTCCCCCCCTCCACACACACACACACACACACACTCACACTCACACACTCACACTCACACTCACTCACACATACGTATACACACCTTCCCCTAAACTACAGCTGTGAGAAAGGATGATGTCAAGAAGGATGAAACACCAATGAGTTTCTCTTCTTAATAAATAAAGCGAGAGCTGCGCCAGTTCCCCCCCGCCCAAAGGCTACACTGGAGCCTGCTACAGCCAATGTATTTGGCCCTCTTCGGCCCCATTGCAGCCCTGGTGTGGTCCCCGTGTACTCACTCTAGCCTGGGAGAGAATAGCCTGGGCTTGGGCCTCCTGAGCAGACACCACAGGACCCTTCTCTCCATCCCCTCCGAAACGAAACTGTCACACAGAGAGACACAGAGACACACAGAGAAACACACAGAGACAAACAGAGACACACAGAGACACACACAGAGACACACAGAAACACACAGAGACACGCAGAGACACACAGAGACACACACAGAGACACACAGAAACACACAGAGACACACAGAGAAACACAGAGACACACAGAGAAACACACGGAGACACATAGAGACACACAGAGAAACACAGAGACACACAGAGAAACACAGAGACACACAGAGACACACAGGTGTTACAAAAGAAAAATCACAATCATGCTGTGCACAATGAACATCTAAATATCAATCAATTATATGGATCTAGCAAGGCAACATATGGACAAAATATGGATCAAAATCAAGCACGACAATCAATCAATTAATTTATAAAGCCCTTTTTACATCAGCAGTTGTCAGAAGACTGTTTTACCAATACATTTAAATAGTGGTAGATAATAGTGTTTGTAAATTCACAATATTCCTGGTCTGGTACTTACTGGCAGCATCAGCATGGTACCAGGAGGACCTGGCAAACCGTCGGCTCCTGCAAGACCAGACCGCCCTGCGGGACCCTGGGAAACAGAGTCAACAAGACAAGAGGTGATAAATCTGAATGATGAACCATCAGGATGGAAAGATGCCATGATATAAGATGTGTCCAGAGCGAGAGAGAGAAGGAGACAGAGAGAGAGAGAGAGAGAGAGGGAGAGAGAGAAAGAGTGAGAAAGAGAGAGAGAGAGAGAGAGAGAGAGAGAGAAACAGAGAGAAACAGAGAGAAAGAGAGAGAAAGATACAGAGAAATTGTGAGAGAGAAAGAAGAGTCTCCAGGAAGAGAGACTCACCCTGTCACCCGGATCTCCAGCAACACCAGGGGGTCCTTGTAGACCTGAGGGCCCTGGGAGACCCTAAAGAAACACAACCCAGTCAAACCAAGACACAGCAATGTTGTTACATAGACCTCAATCCTGACTTGAGATAAAGCCCTGTAGATTGAGACTAAGTCACAAGTCACGAACAGTAAAGATACACAATAGAGGTTTGTCATTTAAGTTTTGAGTGAAGATTTGACTTTAAATGCGTCCCAAATGGCACCAGAGTGCACTAGTTTTGACCAGAGCCTCATGGGTCCTATTTACACTACGAAGGGAATAGAGTGTTGTTTTGGACACATTCATAGCCTCGGGATAAATAGATATGTGTTACTCACAGCTGGGCCTGCAGGTCCATGTGGTCCTTCAATCAGCATGCCCTAAACATGATGGACAGACAACAGGAATGAAGACATGGGACAGGGAGGATAAACAAAGCAGGATTTCATATTGTGTTACATCACAATTACAACAGCACTACCGTTTATTCCCACTGCGTCCCGTCTCTACGGAGGAACACATTCATTTATAACCAAAACAGTTGTTTCACCTTCCTGTGTGACACAACTTGTTTTCTACACACGTTCCCTTTAAAAATCACGCAGTGTTGTGTTTTGGGTCTTACAGGTTCGATCACAGCGGGTTCGCCCTTTTCTCCTTTCTCCCCGCCACCAGCCACCTGTGAAGACAGGGAGGACACCTGCGTGAGCTTCTTCATGCGGAGCTACAGTCAATGGATCAGTGACCAGCGGCGGCACGAGGGATGAGAAGAATTAAAGAGGCAATTCCACAAGCAAAGAAGAATATTATATTGATGCGTGGTTTATAGGAGTATGATATGGTACTACGGTATAAGACTAAGGAGAAACATTTAACAACTGTCTCAATACAGTGTCATATTCTTATATGGACACACCATATATAACAGAGTGATGTGTGATCATCTAATCAATAGAGTGATGTGTGATCATCTAATCAATAGGGCGATGTGTGATCATCTAATCAGTAGGGCGATGTGTGATCATCTAATCAATAGAGTGATGTGTGATCATCTAATCAATAGAGTGATGTGTGATCATCTAATCAATAGAGTGATGTGTGATCATCTAATCAATAGAGTGATGTGTGATCATCTAATCAATAGAGTGATGTGTGATCATCTAATCAATAGGGTGATGTGTGATCATCTAATCAATAGGGTGATGTGTGATCAGCTATTCAATAGAGTGATGTGTGATCATCTAATCAATAGGGTGATGTGTGATCAGCTATTCAATAGAGTGATGTGTGATCATCTAATCAATAGGGTGATGTGTGATCATCTAATCAATAGGGTGATGTGTGATCATCTAATCAATAGAGTGATGTGTGATCATCTAATCAATAGGGTGATGTGTGATCATCTAATCAATAGGGTGATGTGTGATCATCTAATCAATAGAGTGATGTGTGATCAAATCAAATCAAATCAAATCAAATCAAATTTTATTGGTCACATGCGCCGAATACAACAGGTGCAGACATTACAGTGAAATGCTTACTTACAGCCCTTAACCAACAGTGCATTTATTTTAAACAAAAAAAGTAAGAATAAAACAACAACAAAAAAAGTGTTGAGAAAAAAAGAGCAGAAGTAAAATAAAGTGACAGTAGGGAGGCTATATATACAGTAAAATAAAGTGACAGTAGGGAGGCTATATATACAGGGGGGTACCGTTGCAGAGTCAATGTGCGGGGGCACCGGCTAGTTGAGGTAGTTGAGGTAATATGTACATGTGGGTAGAGTTAAAGTGACTATGCATAAATACTTAACAGAGTAGCAGCAGCGTAAAAAGGATGGAGTGGGGGGGCAGTGCAAATAGTCCGGGTAGCCATGATTAGCTGTTCAGGAGTCTTATGGCTTGGGGGTAGAAGCTGTTGAGAAGTCTTTTGGACCTAGACTTGGCACTCCGGTACCGCTTGCCGTGCGTTAGCAGAGAGAACAGTCTATGACTAGGGTGGCTGGAGTCTTTGACAATTTTGAGGGCCTTCCTCTGACACCGCCTGGTATAGAGGTCCTGAATGGCAGGGAGCTTTGCCCCAGTGATGTACTGGGCCGTACGCACTACCCTCTGTAGTGCCTTGCGGTCAGAGGCCAAGCAGTTGCCATACCAGGCGGTGATGCAACCAGTCAGGATGCTCTCGATGGTGCAGCTGTAGAATTTTTTGAGGATCTGAGGACCCATGCCAAATCTTTTTAGTCTCCTGAGGGGGAATAGGCTTTGTCGTGCCCTCTTCACGACTGTCTTGGTGTGTTTGGACCATGATAGTTCGTTGGTGATGTGGACACCAAGGAACTTGAAGCTCTCAACCTGTTCCACTACAGCCCCGTCGATGAGAATGGGGGCGTGCTCAGTCCTCTTTTTTTTCCTGTAGTCCACAATCATCTCCTTTGTCTTGGTCACGTTGAGGGAGAGGTTGTTGTCCTGGCACCACACGGCCAGATCTCTGACCTCCTCCCTATAGGCTGTCTCATCGTTGTCGGTGATCAGGCCTACCACTGTTGTGTCGTCGGCAAACTTAATGATGGTGTTGGAGTCGTGCCTGGCCATGCAGTCATGGGTGAACAGAGAGTACAGGAGGGGACTGAGCACGCACCCCTGAGGGGCCCCCGTGTTGAGGATCAGTGTGGCAGATGTGTTGTTACCTACCCTTACCACCTGGGGGCGGCCCGTCAGGAAGTCCAGGATCCAGTTGCAGAGGGAGGTGTTTAGTCCCAGGATCCTTAGCTTAGTGATGAGATTAGAGGGCACTATGGTGTTGAATGCTGAGCTGTAGTCAATGAATAGCATTCTCACGTAGGTGTTCCTCTTGTCCAGGTGGGAAAGGGCAGTGTGGAGTGCGATAGAGATTGCATCATCTGTGGATCTGTTGGGGCAGTATGCAAATTGGAGTGGGTCTAGGGTTTCTGGGATTATGCTGTTGATGTGAGCCATGACCAGTCTTTCAAAGCACTTCATGGCTACAGACGTCAGTGCTACGGGTCGGTAGTCATTTAGGCAGGTTATCTTAGAGTTCTTGGGCACGGGGACTATGGTGGTCTGCTTGAAACATGTTGGTATTACAGACTCAGTCAGGGACATGTTGAAAATGTCAGTGAAGACACTTGCCAGTTGGTCAGCACATGCTCGGAGTACACGTCCTGGTAATCCGTCTGGCCCTGCGGCCTTGTGAATGTTGACCTGCTTAAAAGTCTTACTCACATCGGCTACGGAGAGCGTGATCACATAGTCATCCGGAACAGCTGGTGCTCTCATGCATGCTTCAGTGTTGCTTGCCTCGAAGCGAGCATAGAAGTGGTTTAGCTCGTCTGGTAGGCTTGTGTCACTGGGCAGCTCGCGGCTGTGCTTCCCTTTGTAGTCTGTAATAGTTTTCAAGCCCTGCCACATCCGACGAGCGTCAGAGCCAGTGTAGTATGATTCAATCTTAGACCTGTATTGACTCTTTGCCTGTTTGATGGTTCGTCGGAGGTCATAGCGGGATTTCTTATAAGCGTCCGGGTTAGAGTCCCGTTCCTTGAAAGCGGCAGCTCTACCCTTTAGCTCAGTGCGGATGTTTCCTGTAATCCATGGCTTCTGGTTGGGGTATGTACGTACGGTCACTGTGGGGACGACATCATCGATGCACTTATTGATGAAGCCAGTGACTGATGTGGTGTACTCCTCAATGCTGTCTGAAGAATCCCGGAACATGTTCCAGTCTGTGCTAGCAAAACAGTCCTGTAGCTTAGCATCTGCGTCATCTAATCAATAGAGTGATGTGTGATCATCTAATCAATAGAGTGATGTGTGATCATCTAATCAATAGAGTGATGTGTGATCAGCTATTCAATAGAGTGATGTGTGATCAGCTATTCGATAACTACGAGAATGAGGGTATAAAGAACAGATAGAGTGAGAAAGTCAGAAATGGGTGGAACGTGTTAGTCTTGCTGAAGGACGATGGATCAACATGATAGAAATGGTAGAAATGGACAGCGGTGTCATTGATTCATCTGGCTCATATGGAACTGGGTGTTAAGATGACTGGGTGAAACAGAGTGAATGGATCATATGGAACCGAGTGTTAGGATGAAAACAGAGTGAATGGATCATATGGAACTTTGTGTTAGGATGAAAACAGAGTGAATGGATCATATGGAACTGTGTGTTAGGATGAAAACAGAGTGAATTGCCACCAATACGTTTGTTTAATATTTATAATTTGTTACAATACAAAGCATCTACTGTACAATCAGCATAAGACAATGTACAGGGAAGACTAGAAAATCCTTACTAGCAGCTTTTCATAGTTTCACCAATATCAGTCAAGGTCTTTGGAGTTCTCCGGTGTTTCTTTGTATATCTACACATCCAAGTTTTCTTGAATTCTTAGTCCAATGGTAGACTTCCTCCAGCTGAATGAGTACACTATGAAAGTAGTACGACTGCTGTTGACCTGTCATCTACCGTCATCTCTGAGTTCAGCCCTCACTAGTCGGAGGAAGAGAGAGAGAACGAGGGAGAAACCCAGAGAGACAGACAGACAGACAGACAGACAGACAGACAGACAGACAGACAGACAGACAGACAGACAGACAGACAGACAGACAGAGAGACAGACAGACAGACAGACAGACAGACAGACAGACAGACAGACAGACAGACAGACAGACAGACAGACAGACAGACAGACAGACAGACAGACAGACAGACAGACAGACAGACAGACAGACAGACAGACAGACAGACAGACAGACAGACAGACAGACAGACAGACAGACAGACAGACAGACAGGGATGGTAACAAGGCGTTGGGGTCTTTTCATGGAGACCTCAGAGAGAGCAGAAGACTCCTGCCATCAAGAGAGCTTAGGCCTGACTGTTTCAGACACTATGCAGTGTATGATTTTCTTTCTAGAAGACATTAAAAACAGACATAACTAAAATGAAAGACAGTAAAATGGAGATGTGGAGAGGAAGTGGCAGAATGCACTGTCATACATGGTTATTTCTTTCTGTGGCGGGTTGTTTGGGTGGTGGATTCTACAATGTCACACATACTGCTGAAAAGCCAGTCTCTGTACTGAGTGTGTGTTTAGCTGGTGAACGCACTACGATTCAAGCAGGGTGTTTGTAAACTGAGAGAGTAGGTGATGGTAAAGATAAATAATATCTTCCTATGTGAGGGTGAGGGTATGTGTGAGTGGTGGGATGGAGCTGGATGGTGGTTATAGGATGGAGCTGGATGGTGGTTATAGGATGGAGCTGGGTGGTGGTTATAGGATGGAGCTGGATGGTGGTTATAGGATGGAGCTGGGGGGTGGTTATAGGATGGAGCTGGATGGTGGTTATAGGATGGAGCTGGATGGTGGTTATAGGATGGAGATGGGTGGTGGTTATAGGATGGAGCTGGATGGTGGTTATAGGATGGAGCTGGGTGGTGGTAATAGGATGGAGCTGGGTGGTGGTTATAGGATGGAGCTGTGTGGTGGTTATAGGATGGAGCTGGATGGTGGTTATAGGATGGAGCTGGATGGTGGTTATAGGATGGAGCTGGATGGTGGTTATAGGATGGAGCTGGGTGGTGGTTATAGGATGGAGCTGGATGGTGGTTATAGGATGGAGCTGGATGGTGGTTATAGGATGGAGCTGGATGGTGTTTATATGATGGAGATGGGGTGGTGGTTATAGTATGGAGCTGGGTGGTGGTTATAGGATGGAGCTGGGTGGTGGTTATAGGATGGAGCTGGATGGTGGTTATATGATGGAGATGGGGTGGTGGTTATAGGATGGAGCTGGGTGGTGGTTATAGGATGGAGCTGGATGGTGGTTATATGATGGAGATGGGGTGGTGGTTATAGTATGGAGCTGGGTGGTGGTTATAGGATGGAGCTGGGTGGTGGTTATAGGATGGAGCTGGATGGTGGTTATAGGATGGAGCTGGGTGGTGGTTATAGGATGGAGCTGGATGGTGGTTATAGGATGGAGATGGATGGTGGTTATAGGATGGAGCTGGATGGTGGTTATAGGATGGAGCTGGATGGTGGTTATAGGATGGAGCTGGGTGGTGGTTATAGGATGGAGCTGTGTGGTGGTTATAGGATGGAGCTGGGTGGTGGTTATATGATGGAGCTGGATGGTGGTTATAGGATGGAGCTGGGTGGTGGTTACAGGATGGAGCTGGATGGTGGTTATAGGATGGAGCTGGATGGTGGTTACAGGCTGGAGCTGGATGGTGTTTATATGATGGAGATGGGGTGGTGGTAAAAAGAAATAGAGACAGGGAGACAGAGAGATGTAGTAGTGCAGGGACTGAGTGTGTGTCAGTGTGCCTGGGAGTGTGTTAAAGCCTGACCTCCATATATTCCCTGTCCAAACAGACTGGCATGCACTCTCCTTCTCCTAACCATAACATGTCTAATCCACCCCGACAGACACAGTGCAGGCATAAAGGAATACATTAACATATTGAAAAGGTGGGGAGTATGTTTCAAACTAAGACAAGCTCCACAAACACAGCATGACAATGACAGACAAACTCCCCATGACAGACAAACTCCCTTCGACAGACAAACTTCCCATGACAGACAAACTCCCTTCGACAGACAAACTTCCCATGACAGACAAACTCCCTTCGACAGACAAACTCCCCATGACAGACAAACTCCCTTCAACAGACAAACTCCCCATTACAAGACAAACTCCCCATGACAGACAAACTCCCTATGACAGACAAATTCCCAATGAAAAGACAAACTCACTTCGACAGACAAACTCCCCATTACAAGACAAACTCCCCATGACAGACAAACTCCCTATGACAGACAAATTCCCAATGAAAAGACAAACTCACTTCGACAGACAAACTCCCCATTACAAGACAAACTCCCCATGACAGACAAACTCCCTATGAAAGCCAAACTCCCTATGACAGACAAACTCTTCATGCCAAGACAACCCCCCCCCCATGATAGACAAACTCCCCATGCCAGACAAACTCCCTATGCCAAGACAAACTCCCCATTACAGATAAACTCCCCATGACAGACAAACTCCCTATGACAGACAAACTCCCCATGACAGACAAACTCCCCATGACAGACAAACTCCCCATGACAGACAAACTCCCTATGACAGACAAACTCCCCATGCCAAGACAAACTCCCTATGCCAAGACAAACTCCCCATGACAGACAAACTCCCCATGACAGACAAACTCCCCATGCCAAGACAAACTCCCTATGACAGACAAATTCCCTATGACAGACAAACTCCCCATGCCAAGACAAACTCCCCATGCCAAGGCAAACTCCCCATGCCAAGACAATTCCCAATGACAGACAAACTCCCCATGCCAAGACAAACTCCCCATGCCAAGACAAACTTCCCATACCAAGACAAAGTCCCCATGCCAAGACAAACTCCCCAGGCCAAGACAAACTCCCCAGGCCAAGACAAACTCCCCATGCCAAGACAAAGTCCCCATGCCAAGACAAACTCCCAATGACAGACAAACTCCCCATGCCAAGACAAACTCCCCATGCCAAGACAAACTCCCAATGACAGACAAACTCCCCATGCCAAGACAAACTCCCCATGCCAAGACAAACTCCCAATGACAGACAAACTCCCCATGCCAAGACAAACTCCCCATGCCAAGACAAAGTCCCCATGCCAAGACAAAGTCCCCATGCCAAGACAAAGTCCCCATGCCAAGACAAAGTCCCCATGCCAAGACAAAGTCCCCATGCCAAGACAAAGTCCCCATGCCAAGACAAACTCCCCATGACAGACAAACTCCCAATGACAGACAAACTCCCCATGCCAAGACAAACTCCCCATGCCAAGACAAAGTCCCCATGCCAAGACAAACTCCCCATGCCAAGACAAAGTCCCCATGCCAAGACAAAGTCCCCATGCCAAGACAAAGTCCCCATGCCAAGACAAACTCCCCATGCCAAGACAAAGTCCCCATGCCAAGACAAAGTCCCCATGCCAAGACAAACTCCCCATGCCAAGACAAAGTCCCCATGCCAAGACAAACTCCCCATGCCAAGACAAACTCCCCATGCCAAGACAAACTCCCCATGCCAAGACAATGTCTGTGTGTCATTATGTTTAAGACTAGTCTCTTACAGCGAAGTAAACTGTCAACTATTGTCTGTGACTGTGTAATGTTTATGCAGTAATAAAGTGCTACCTTGATGACCTAAAAAAAAAGCATTATACATTCTGATGATCAAATTTACATCAAGACAGTCTGACAGACTTTAGGTTATTTCAATATTTTTTGCACAAATGTAATACATGCCACCAGAATATCAATATATGAACAACAAGACTGAAATAGATTAACTAAGTCTGAAATGACACAAGAAGCATATTTGATGAATGGTAAATCTACAATGTAGAAATGTGCAAAAAATGCAGAGTACATACGCATGTGTACAAGGGATTTGATGTTCAATTTCCTAGTTGGTTTGGATAGACACCAAATATTGATTATGTGTGACTCTATTGTCTATGCTATACTCTGCATTTGGCACAGCTTTACAACCGCAATCGGACAGCACTGGCATTACTCAATCATTTCAGAAGAGTGATAGTTGGGAACTTAGCTTTTGGAAGACAGCAAAATGGATGTCAGGACACAGGTATGTGAGCAGATAGCCTGTAGGGGAGAACAGGGTAATATGACCCAGTGGGCACAATTTACCCCCACTCTTCCCTATGGTCAATTGAGATGATATGCTATCGAGGCCCATATGACCCGGTGAAATCACATCCATTTGGAACACGTTGCTACAGCAGTGACACAGTGCAACAAGTATCATAATCGGCTGTGAATATTTCTCTGCTTGGTTGATCATAGTTCTATTTAGGCGCGATTGGGAGAATAACTATTCATCAAAAGCAATGCAGCGTGCTGGCCATCTACGGCTGAAAAGGGGTGATTGCTGTGACACCATATCTCACTGGAGACAGAACACAAACCCCACATTTAACTCAGCATAAACCTGATGGGTAGGAGGAGGGGCTTGGTTCTCCACAGAGAGAACTTTGCCCGTTAGTGATTGGACACTGAATACTGTAAATCATGGGTAAGGCTGCAAATCAAATAGTTTCACTTACCTACTGTACCATTAAAAAATACACGACTACTAAAAGTAAAATGAGCATGTCCGTGCAGTAAACACCAAAGGTGACTTTGAAGATTGGATTTCATATTATTTTGGTTTATGATGCCCATAAACACAGACTTTACTGCAGTGTATCCTGTGAAACAGTGAGTTGGCCCTCTACACTGGCAGACACATCGCTTCACTTATACCCTGTGTGGTTCCTATTACAAAAAAGGCCACTCTTGGACCCAAACAGACTAAAGACATGTCTTTTCTAATCGAAAGCAACCGTGAAATATATTCCAAGCTTATTTCTCTTTTCAGCTGTGACCCAGTTTATTCCAGAAAAAGTTATTATTGCGTATGAGTATAACAGAACAACTTAAATGTCCAAAATACCCTGTCTGTATTACCATTACATTACCATTATAATACCACTACAATACCATTATAATACCATTATAATACCATTATAATACCATTACAATACCATTATAATACCATTATAATACCATTACATCTAATAGACCAATCTATAAATACCCTGTCTGTAATACCATTACAATACCATTATAATGCCATTATAATACAATTACAATACCATTACATTACCATTATAATACCATTACAATACCATTATAATACCATTACAATACCATTACAATACCATTACAATACCATTATAATACCATTATAATACCATTACAATACCATTATAATACCATTACCATCTAATAGACCAATCTATAAATACCCTGTCTGTAATACCATTACAATACCATTATAATACCATTATAATACCATTACAATACCATTACAATACCATTACAATACCATTATAATACCATTATAATAACATTACAATACCATTATAATACCATTACAATACCATTACAATACCATTACAATACCATTATAATACCATTATAATACCATTACAATACCATTATAATACCATTACCATCTAATAGACCAATCTATAAATACCCTGTCTGTTATACCATTACAATACCATTATAATACCATTATAATACCATTATAATACCATTACAATACCATTACAATACCATTATAATACCATTATAATACCATTACATCTAATAGACCAATCTATAAATACCCTGTCTGTAATACCATTACATTACCATTATAATACCATTATAATACCATTATAATACAATTACAATACCATTACATTACCATTATAATACCATTACAATACCATTATAATACCATTACAATACCATTACAATACCATTACAATACCATTATAATACCATTATAATACCATTGCAATACCATTATAATACCATTATAATACCATTACCATCTAATAGATCAATCTATAAATACCCTGTCTGTAATACCATTATAATACCATTATAATACCATTACAATACCATTATAATACCATTATAATACCATTACCATCTAATAGATCAATCTATAAATACCCTGTCTGTAATACCAATTATAATACCATTATAACACCATCACCATCTAATATAACGAGCTATACTGAGGAAGGCAGATAACCATTAGATTATTTTTTAAATGTAATAAAATGATCCAGCAATACATGAGTATTCTCTATGTTGACTGTTGATGAAGTGTAATGCCCATACATACAGTATATATTGGATATTTATGAAACTGCAGCCTTTGCCAAAATTGATTTGAACAACAGAAAGCTACACATTATTTGCATGGCAATCCAGAGACTAGATCTTAGGATTCAAAATATCCTTCCACGTCAGTGGATAGTACTAAGGTGGATTGAATAAAATGATGCATGACATATTGTTTCTGTTGTTTAATACATCTCCTCTGTCCAACAGTTCTGACATTTGTTTTGTCTTTGTCGTTTCATACCAGATTCTTCGTTAGCTCATAGGTCTTCCTGGTCTCTTTCCCTTCCCAAATACCGCACTTTCTTTCTTATAGTCATAATAAGTCAATACAAAACCAAATGTGTGAAAATCTAAAAGTGACCTCGTTTGGTCCACTGGGAGACTGAGTTTGAGTACCCTTTACAGTTCTGTAAACAAGCTCACTGTCTGTATAGTCAGTTTACTCTCCGTCTACAAAGTTTAGCTGAAGTTGTGTCACATCGGAAAGGAAAGAAGGAGAAGAACAGAGAAGCGGGTTAACACAGAAGGAGCACAACACAAGGCGGAGCCTGTCCAGCTGCCTCCAACTCTGCTGGGTCTAGAGAGAGAGAGACAGGTAGGAGGGTGGAGGGGGTGTTAGGTATAGCTTTCAGTCTAGCATCACAGATTTCCCCCAGAAAACGTCAGAGGAAAGATCTGGATGTGATCTGATGTTTCTTTACTGGTACTGTTACCCCTAATACTCTGCGTCGGCGTGTTTCCGGCTCGGCGGCTTGATAGCCATTCATCTGTCTCTTCTTCTTAGCGGCCGCTAACTTTTTAGCCGCTAACTTTTTAGCCGCTGACTTTTTAGCCGCTAACTTTTTAGTCGCTAACTTTTTAGCCGCTGACTTTTTAGCCGCTAACTTTTTAGCCGCTAACTTTTTAGAGCCCAGGAACTTTAGGGGCTTAACCTTAGGGGACTTTCGGGTCCTCTTCTTTTTCATGTAGACACTATGTTTCTTTCTCTAGAAGAGGGTTAAAAGTAGAACAAGACAACACATAACGACGTTGAGAAGAGAACATTTCGGGGGGTTGAAATTAAACAACAACACCAGAAATTATTGGGATATGTTTTCAACCTGAGACATGAACCTGAACATAAGGCAGACGTTCAAAGCTGGCATTCGCCATGTGAGAGTGTAATAGTATTGCTTCCCCTCCCTCTCATCGCCCCTACCTGGGCTTGAACCAGGGACCCTCTGCACACATCGACAACAGTCACCCTCGAAGCACCGTTACCCGTCGCTCCACAAAAGCCGCGGCCCTTGCAGAGCAAGGGAAACAACTACTTCAAGGTCTCAGAGCGAGTGACATCACCGATTGAAGTGCTACTAGTGCGCACAGCTAACTAGCTAGCCATTTCATACCGGTTACACTCACCCCCCTTTTGACCTCCTCCTTTTCCGCAGCAACCAGTGATCCGGGTCAACAGCATCAATGTAACAGTGTTGCTTCTGTCCCTCTCCTCGCCCCTACCTGGGCTTGAACCAGGGACCCTCTGCACACATCGACAACAGTCACCATCGACAACAGTCACCCTCAACAGTGACCCTCAACAGTCACACCGTTACCTGTCGCTCCACAAAAGCCGCGGCCCTTGCAGAGCAAAGGGAAACAACTACTTCAAGGTCTCAGAGCGAGTGACGTCACCGATTGAAATGCTACTAGCGCACACCGCTAACTAGCTAGCCATTTCACACTGGTTACAAGAGCAGAGGGCGGGCCTTGTAGCTACAGTATGGATAAAAGTTTGATTGACACATCAAGACATACAGTAAACGGTAGACCACAAAGAGTTGAGAAAGGGAGGGAGGGCACACGGGGTGCCAAGATAACTGACAGCAAGACACCACGGGACAAAACAAGCTTCTTTTTCTTTATTTTCCGTGTTTCATTTACCTGAGTGTCACTACCTGCCTCGTACTCGTCTGTCGGAACAGTCTCTGTCTCTCCTTCTACTTCAGAGTAATCATAAAACTGAGTGTATTCTAAGTCATCAGTAGTAGTGTATTGGAGGGGGAGAGATGTTAGCGTTAGCATGTTAGCATTAGCGTTAGCATAACAGAAAACTAATTTTCTCGGCAAAAAGGTCATATAAACATAACATGTCCGTACCGTACATATTATGAATTAAAACTGTAAAAAGTTACACTCATTAGATTGCATTTTTCAATAAAAAATATATGAATAATATTGTACAATGTGTAATTATTAGAACGTCATGTTGAATAAGTCACCAAAGTCTCCAACAATATGCTGTGTAGCTTTACTACCAATGGAAATGAATAGCTAATGCTTGTTTAAGTACCTACACAGTACATGACCATACTTTCTTAATATAGCAATATCATTAACGAGCGATAGCTAGCTCTTCAAGGTAGACTCAGCGAAATGACGTTGCCACGAGCAGCACAGCAGATATTGAGATAAGCGAGATGTAATGTGCATGGGTTCTCTTCGCTCTGTTGCAGCCTGGTAGCCACGGGACCAAAACAGTAAAAAAGTTGAGCCTCGCGCTTCAACGCACTTTGTTTTTTTGGGGGGAAATTGACCCACTATGCCAGGGTTCTTCAATTCCGGTCCTGGAGGGCCGAAACACCTCTGTTTTTCATCCTCTCCTTCTAATCAGGGGCTAATTCAGACCTGGGACACCAGGTGAGTGCAATTAACTACCAGGTAGAAATAAAAAACAGAAGTGTTAAGGCCCTCCAGGACCGGAATTGAAAACCCTGCACTATGCTCTTTACTTTCTGCATCTACGTCCTATTGCTGAGTCTACATTTAAACAACACATCTACAAGGCAATTTGATCTTTAAATGGACGGCTAACGCTCCAAACACGAAAATAAATACTAAGAACAGCACTGATAGAGGCCATGCAGAGCTACACTTTAATAAACCTCTACGGGATCGGAGTCCCGTATACGGGACGGTTGAGATAACGTGCGCTAATGTGATTAGCATGACTGTTTTAAGTAACAGCAAACTTTCCAGGACATAGACATGTCTTATACGGGCAGAAAGCTTACATTATTGAAAGCTTAAAGCCTTGTTAATCTAACTGCACTGTCCAATTTACAGTAGCTATTACAGTGACAAAATACCAATGCTATTGTTTGATGAGAGTGCACAAAAACAAAAAACACATCACGGCAACTGGTTTGATACATTTAGTAATCTTGCTCTGATTTGTCATCCTGAGGGTCCCAAAGATAAAATGTAGCATAATTTTGTTTGATCAAATCAATTTTTATATTCAAATGTAGGAACTGGATTCTACAGTTTGAACCCCTGCTGTCTCTGGCTCCACACCCACCCCGCCCGGCCATCTAGATGTGTGAAAGTTAGTGTATAAGCTAATGATCCATCATGTATTACATTCCTGGGAGTGTGTAAACTTACATGTTGTATTACCATATAATTTTTGTATGTTCTCTATAGTTATGTACTTGAAAATGTATCATTTGACCAATTCGGCACATTTGGGCAGACTTGATACAAAATAGTCCAGTATTGCAATGCTTCACTGGATCAATCTGAAACTTTGCACACACACTGCTGCCATCTAGTGCCCAAAATCTAAATTGCGCCATAACTGCAATATTATATTGTGGCCTTTCTCTTGCATTTCAAAGATGATGGAACAAAAAAACCCAAAAGAAAACAAGTTTTTTTGTTTGTATTATCTTTTACCAGATCTAATGTGTTATATTCTCCTACTTTCATTTCACATTTCCACAAACTTCAACGTGTTTTGTTTCAAATGGTATCAAAAATATTAATATCCTTGTTTCAGGTCCTGAGCTACAGGCAGTTAGATTTGGGTATGTCATTTTAGGCGAAAATTTAAAAAAAAGTATCCGATCCTTAAGAGGTTAACAGGTGGGGTGTTTAAAATGAAATAAAAAGTTGAGCTGTACATAAAGGGAAAGCCATGAGAAGAACACCAGCTGCATGTAGTATAGCAGGGGGTTGGTAGTGGAACTTGTCCCTCATAGCAGTGGTTTAATTAATATCCTACAACACTTACGTCTAAAGCAGACTAGATTAAAGACTGACTTACTGAATGTGTACCTTCCGACCTTGGTTTGATTTCACTTTCTTTCCCTGTGGTTTATATGTGGTTTACATGTGGTTTATATGTGGTTTACATGTGGTTTACATGTGGTTTATATGTGGTTTACATGTGGTTTATATGTGGTTTATATGTGGTTTATATGTGGTTACACTAAGGAGGTGTACGTGTGACTGGCAGGCTCTCATTAACACCATCGCCAGTGAACCGAATAAAACATTATCTTATGACTCAGAGGAAGTAGACAGTGGAGAGAGGATTTACTATATGAACAGTAGCGTTAAAACTCTATCTTTATCCTGGTAATGATAGGTGGGGGAAAATATGTTTAAATGACTATTCAGTGATGAGCTATGCAATATAAACTGTGTATATTTCACATTATCTGATCAAACTCATTGTTTAACTTGACTGTTTGATATGGGTTAAAAGCATTTCATCCTTCATGGAAAAATCAATGTTAGACCCAGTCCAGCTGCTGAGCTGATAATGGGACTGAGGAGATGTTTTCCATGGCCCAGAGAGAGAGAGAGAGAGAGAGAGAGAGAGAGAGAGAGAGAGAGAGAGAGAAGAGAGAGAGAGAGAGAGAGAGAGAGAGAGAGAGAGAGAGAGAGAGAGAGAGAGAGAGAGAGAGAGAGAGAGAGAGAGAGAGAGAGAGCGAGAGAGAGAGAGAGAGAGAGAGAGAGAGAGACAGAGACAGAGACAGGAGAGACAGAGAGAGAGAACGAAAGAGAGAAAGAGAGAAAGAAAGAAAGAAAGAGAAAGAAAGAGAGAAAGGTGAGAGAAGGAGAGAGTGAGAGTGAGAGAGAGAGAGAGAGAGAGAGGAAGAGAGAGAGAGAGAGAGAGAGAGAGAGAGAGAGGAGAGAGAGAAGAAAGAGAGAACAAAAGAGAAAAAAGAGAGAAGAAAGAAGAAGAAAGAAAGAAGAAGAAAGGAAGAGAAGAAAGAAAGAAAGAAGAAAGAAAGAAAGAAAGAAAGAAAGAAAGAAAGAAAGAAAGAAAGAAGAAAGAAAGAAAGAAAGAAAGAAAGAAGAAAGAAGAAAGAAAGAAAGAAGAAAGAAAGAGAGAAGGAGAAGGAGAGAGAGAGAGAGAGAGAGAGAGGACCCCGTCCAGGCGACTCAGCAGATTTACATCCTGGTACTGCTCTGGCAAGGCACCAAGAGCAAGGCACTCTGGGTAAGGACTGGAGCTTCCAGGAGACTGATAGGCATAAATATCTATCTACAGTAGACTGTAGGTGGTATCTGTCCTCCAGGGGACATTCATATACAGTGGGGGGAAAAAATATTTAGTCAGACACCAATTGTGCAAGTTCTCCCACTTAAAAAGATGAGAGAGGCCTGTAATTTTCATCATAGGTACACGTCAACTATGACAGACAAATTGAGAAAAAAAAATCCAGAAAATCACATTGTAGGATTTTTTATGAATTTATTTGCAAATTATGGTGGAAAATAAGTATTTGGTCACCTACAAACAAGCAAGATTTCTGGCTCTCACAGACCTGTAACTTCTTCTTTAAGAGGCTCCTCTGTCCTCCACTCGTTACCTGTATTAATGGCACCTGTTTGAACTTGTTATCAGTATAAAAGACACCTGTCCACAACCTCAAACAGTCACACTCCAAACTCCACTATGGCCAAGACCAAAGAGCTGTCAAAGGACACCAGAAACAAAATTGTAGACCTGCACCAGGCTGGGAAGACTGAATCTGCAATAGGTAAGCAGCTTGGTTTGAAGAAATCAACTGTGGGAGCAATTATTAGGAAATGGAAGACATACAAGACCACTGATAATCTCCCTCGATCTGGGGCTCCACGCAAGATCTCACCCCGTGGGGTCAAAATGATCACAAGAACTGTGAGCAAAAATCCCAGAACCACTCGGGGGGACCTAATGAATGACCTGCAGAGAGCTGGGACCAAAGTAACAAAGCCTACCATCAGTAACACACTACGCCGCCAGGGACTCAAATCCTGCAGTGCTAGAAGTGTCCCCCTGCTTAAGCCAGTACATGTCCAGGCCCGTCTGAAGTTTGCTAAAGTGCATTTGGATGATCCAGAAGAGGATTGGGAGAATGTCATATGATCAGATGAAACCAAAATAGAACTTTTTGGTAAAAACTCAACTCGTCGTGTTTGGAGGACAAAGAATGCTGAGTTGCATCCAAAGAACACCATACCTACTGTGAAGCATGGGGGTGGAAACATCATGCTTTGGGGCTGTTTTTCTGCAAAGGGACCAGGACGACTGATCCGTGTAAAGGAAAGAATGAATGGGGCCATGTATCGTGAGATTTTGAGTGAAAACCTCCTTCCATCAGCAAGGGCATTGAAGATGA
Source organism: Coregonus lavaretus (assembly GCF_964263955.1). Taxonomy (NCBI): domain Eukaryota; kingdom Metazoa; phylum Chordata; class Actinopteri; order Salmoniformes; family Salmonidae; genus Coregonus; species Coregonus lavaretus. The sequence goes on along the minus strand of NW_028162420.1, from coordinate 139,061 downwards.
AACGTGGCTGGGTCTTTCAGCATGTCAATAATCCCAAACACACCACCCGCGCAACGAAGGAGTGGCTTCGTAAGAAGCATTTTAAGGTCTTTGAGTGGCCTAGCCAGTCTCCAGATCTCAAACCCATAGAAAATCTTTGGAGGGAATTGAAAGTCTGTGTTGCCCAGCGACAGCCCCAAAACATAATTGCTCTAGAGGAGATCTGCATGGAGGAATGGGCCAAAATACCAGCAACAGTGTGTGAAAACCTTGTGAAGACTTACAGAAAACGTTTGACCTGTGTCATTGCCAACAAAGGGTATATAACAAAGTATTGAGAAACTTTTGTTTTTGACCAAATACTTATTTTCCACCATCATTTGCAAATAAATTCATTGAAAATCCTACAATGTGATTTTCTGGATTTTTTTTTCTCATTTTGTCTGTCATAGTTGACGTGTACCTATGATGAAAATTACAGGCCTCTCTCATCTTCTTAAGTGGGAGAACTTGCACAATTGGTGGCTGACTAAATACTTTTTTCCCCCACTGTATATCTACAGTAGACTGTTAGAGAGCTGTCTGTCCTCCTGTTGTCTACCCTATTGTTCAGTTGTGGTTTTAAAGTGTTTTAATAATGGCTGTAGTTCTGTTTTAATGGCTGTAGTTCTGTTTTAATGGGTGTAGTTCTGTTTTAATGGGTGTTGTTCTGTTTTAATGGGTGTTGTTCTGTTTTAATGGGTGTTGTTCTGTTTTAATGGGTGTTGTTCTGTTTTAATGGGTGTAGTTCTGTTTTAATGGCTGTAGTTCTGTTTTAATGGGTGTTGGGCTGTTTTAATGGGTGTTGTTCCGTTTTAATGGGTGTAGTTCTGTTTTAATGGGTGTTGTTCCGTTTTTGTCACGGTTTCGGCCGAGGCGGCCCCTTCTCCTTGTTCGGGCAGGCTTCGGCGGTCGTCGTCTCCGGAGTACTAGCTGCCACCGTTCGATGTTTCTTGTTTGATTGGTTTTGTCTGTTTGTCACACCTGTTCGTTGTTTAGTCTCATTAGGCACCCTATTTAGTTCCCTTGTGTTAGGTCAGGGGATGTGTGTAATTGTTCTGCTGTCGTGTGGTTGTTTGTCCTCTGTATTTTGTTCTCTCTCATTTTCGGGTTGTATAGAGAGACCTGCACTTTGTGCATACTTACTTTGACTGTCTAGTGTGCGTTTGTTTTCGCCTGTGGCCTGTTGCCGGTTTTGGCGTGCACTAAGGACTTCACTAAAGAGCTTTGGATTTAATTCTCTGTGTCCTGCGTGTGATTCCACATCCCACTACACTCCACCCCTGACAGAATTACACACCACCTGACCTAACACAAAGGAACTAAATAGGGTGCCTAATGAACACTAAACAATAAACAGGTGTGACAAACAGACAAAACCAATCAAACATGAAACATCGAACGGTGGCAGCTAGTACTCCGGAGACGACGACCGCCGAAGCCTGCCCGAACAAGGAGAAGGGGCCGCCTCGGCCGAAACCGTGACAGTTTTAATGGGTGTAGTTCTGTTTTAATGGCTGTTGTTCTGTTTTAATGGCTGTTGTTCTGTTTTAATGGCTGTTGTTCTGTTTTAATGGCTGTTGTTCTGTTTTAATGGCTGTTGTTCTGTTTTACAGTTTTTTACAATCACTTTGGCACTAATTTCAGAACCTTCACGTCATATTTCAAAACTCTAGACACAAAACTCACAACCAATGATCAAAATGCACATTTTTGCACATACAATACACATAAAACTAAGATCATTTGTTCATTTAACAAAAATCACCTGTTCAATATGACACAACTTAACATCAAAGTACTACTATTTCAAAAGGCAATTCACACATTACATTTCAGATGAGTGTCTATTCATTTCATTACAGTTATCCAACTATAAATTGATACAACTGCTCAAAACGATAAGTAACTGTTGCATTACTCTTAATGCATAGTTGTATGGAAACAGACAAACAATATTCCATGTTTAGATAATGAAAGTTTCAAGATAACGAGATTCATTGTCACCAATTAGCGTGGAGCATGAACCAATTAGAATACATTATCTATGGATGTAATATTTCAACATAATTCTTTATCAGACACCGTTTCTATGGTCCCATGTACCACCTTTTCAGACTATTTACAGTATTGACAGTACTGCACTGTATGGATGCAGGCCCTTGTAATTGCTTGTCCAATTCTGCCAACTCGTTACTGATGATTGAGTTCACATTGTGGAACGAGTATATAAAGAATTGATTGGGATCCACTTGCAACAACATAGCGATACGTACTGTAACATGGAGCCGGCAGGTGATCCAGGTCACAATAGAGGTCAAGCAGTGGTGGGAGCAGACCCGTCACTAGACCTCAGTCTTAAGGGGGTTATATGAAATGCATGGGAGGGCAGGGCACAATTATTATTAGCCTACAGTACGTATATTTAATAATACATTCCCTCAAGTGGGGGGGGGGGCACAAGCATTTTTGGGGGTGGGCCCGGCCCCCTATGGCCCGCCCATAGCGACGGGTGTGGGTGGGAGGAAGACGAGGAAGATGTGTTGGTCAAAGGAATGGCAGGGGACAAGCACCCCTTCTGAGAGGTGGTCGTGGGCCTCGTTTGAGAGGTGTGGGGGAACGTGGTAGAGGACAAGGCCACGGACCAAGACAGCGGCAGCAACAGCAGTGTCCAATGAAATCCGAGCAATAGTTGTAGACCATGTCATAAATCATGGCATGACAATGACTGACGCGGCTACAATGATACAACCAAACCTCAGAAGGTCAACCGTGGCCTCAATAATCAGAACTTTCCGCAATGAGAACCGGTAAGTAGTCAGCATGCACTAAACATTAAGCTACTCTCAATTGTCAAATGACTGCATACCAATGTGTATCACAGAGTAGGTGATGTGACCAAGTGTCTTCTTACTGTAATGTTCCCTGTAGAATTGAGACTAGGCCAAATAGGGGAGGCAGAGGCAAAATTCTGACTGACCAACAAGAGCAGGCTGTGGTCGATTTGGTTCAGGCCAGAAATGATATTCGCCTTACAGAAATTCGCCAGCATATCTTGGACAATGAAGACATGTTTAACAATGTGGAATCCATAAGTTTGCCGACTGTTGCACGCATGCTGAAAAGGCACCAGGTGTCTTTAAAACAACTATACCGTGTGCCTTTTGAAAGAAATGCAGACCGAGTGAAGCAAATGAGGACTGAGTATGTTCATGTATGTTCAGTTTCAAGATGGCTGTTGTAATAAAATTCCCTAATAATTCTACATTGTACAGTAATCAGTAAATCTCTTTCCAAAATGTATTTTTAGAGGGTGATGGAGCTTGATGCTGATGACAACCATCACAAATTCATATATTTGGATGAGGCAGGCTTTAACCTGGCCAAGACAAGGAGGAGAGGTCGGAATTTCATTGGCCAGCGGGCAACCATCCAAGTACCTGGACAACGTGGGGCCAACATTACCATGTGTGCGGCTATATCAGAAGATGGTGTGGTGGGACGCAGACCTCTTATTGGATCATATAATGCAGCTCTCCTTGTAACCTTCCTTGATGAGCTCGATCAGGTCTGTAGAGCTGATGGTGTGACCTATGTCATTGTGTGGGATAATGTCAGGTTCCACCATGCTCATATGGTGCAAGCATGGTTTCAGGCCCATGCACAATTTACCACCCCATACTCTCCTTTCCTTAACCCGATTGAGGAATTTTTCTCCACATGGAGATGGAAGGTTTATGATCGGCGCCCTCATGAACAAGTCACTCTTCTCCAGGCCATGGATGACGCATGCAATGACATCACGGCAGACCAGTGTCAGGCCTGGATTCGCCATGCCCGACGGTTTTTTCCAAGATGTTTGACTAATGACAACATCCATTGTGATCTAGATAAGAACCTGTGGCCAAATCCACAAGACAGAATTTGAAAAATGACGTTAAGGTTCTGTGTGTGACAAAGTGATTGTAAAAAACTGTAATGGCTGTAGTTCTGTTTTAATTGGTGTTGTTCTGTTTTAATGGGTGTAGTTCTGTTTTAATGGGTGTAGTTCTGTTTTAACGGGTGTAGTTCTGTTTTAACGGGTGTAGTTCTGTTTTAATGGGTGTAGTTCTGTTTTAATGGGTGTTGTTCTGTTTTAATGGGTGCTGTTCTGTTTTAATGGGTATAGTTCTGTTTTAATGGGTATAGTTTAGTTTTAATGGGTGTTGTTCTGTTTTAATGGGTGTAGTTCTGTTTTAATGAGTGTTGTTCTGTTTGAATGAGTGTTGTTCTGTTTTAATGGGTGTTGTTCTGTTTTAATGGGTGTAGTTCTGTTTTAAAGGGTGTAGTTATGTGTTAATGGGTGTTGTTCTGTTTTAATGGGTGTTGTTCTGTTTTAATGGGTGTTGTTCTGTTTTAATGGGTGTTGTTCTGTTTTAATGGGTGTTGTTCTGTTTTAATGGGTGTATAAATGAGTCATAATAAGGGAAAAATCTGCTGCTCTTATGATAAGAATGATGTAGTGCATTTAGTTGCCACATCGTACTATATTTTAGATGTATATATTTATCAGTATAATCTATGGAAAACACAGATGTCATGTATCGCTTTACAGAACAGTGCTCAGGCACGTGGTTGGCTGTGTTTTTTGTTATGTGTCTGAAACATAAGGCTGTGTGCGGTTTGGCTCTGGTTCTATGGTGGATCTGTGAAACACACTAGCAGAACAAAAACTATTCTCTCCAAAGTGGACACATACATTGTGGAATTTAAAGAATTTCGTCCGGAATTGTGTTTTTTGTTATGTGTCTGAAACATAAGGCTGCGTGCGGTTTGGCTCTGGTTCTATGGTGGATTCCGTTACAAAGCAAAAAATTAACGAAAATTCAAGAGTAAATACCTAAAGAGTGTTCTGAAGAGATCATTAGATGTCTTACTGAGTTACTGGATGACCAATTGGAGAAACGAGACTCCAATGACCATACTTCTTCCTCTATTGATGTTAAAGGTAAAGGGAGTAAACACCATAGAAATACATCTAATGATGTTCTAAGACACACCTCTCTCTAATGATGCTCTAAGAGACATCTCTCTAATGATGTTCTAAGACACACCTATCTCTAATGATGTTCTAAGAGACACCTCTCTCTAATGATGTTCTAAGACACACCTATCTCTAATGATGTTCTAAGACACACCTATCTCTAATGATGTTCTAAGAGACATCTCTAATTATGCTCTAAGACTCACCTCTCTCTAATGATGTTCTAAGAGACACCTCTCTATAATAATGTTCTAAGAGACATCTCTAATGATGTTCTAAGAGACATCTCTAATGATGCTCTAAGAGACATCTCTAATGATGTTCTGAGATAGATGACTGACTTTATATGTCCTGTGTGTATGGGGTCTATGATTTGGTACATAACGACTAACCCTCAAGAGCTGGCACTTCCAGAATAGGTCCTGGTCCACTCACTTACACTGGGGGCCTCAAACTGTGACCCCCATCCAGAGCCCTGTGGCCCTCCGGCCCTCGGGAATACTGACCTGGTCTTCGGGCTGCTGGGCCTGCAGGGAGTGGCCGTGGGGGGTTTCACAGTCGGGGCTGTAATGTTCACAGTAGTCATAAGCTGCTTTAGGATCAGCCACAATCAGCAGCTGCTGGATGTCACCCTGAGGAAAGGAGAGGAGGATGAGTTGTGGGGAAATCCTGTTGACCTCTAACCCTTCCTATAGGTGACAGTTAGCAGACAGACACAGTATGGTGTTGTGAGTACCGTAGTTCAAATCTAATATGAACAATAAAGAAGTAAAATAACAAGTCTAACTTTAGTCACAAATTTCACAGGAAATGAGGTCATAGCAGGAAGAAGATAGACAGAACATAAACCCATACGTCAGATAACATGTAATCCCATCAGCCTCTAAAGGAGGTGCAGTGTTTTAGTGCGATCTTAGAGTTCTCAGGCTGGCAGTGTTAGTAAGGGAAAGGGGATGTGATTCTAGCCTACTGATTAAACAGCTTGACACATACCATAGGACACTCATCCACAGGGCACTCATCCACAGGGCACTCATCCACAGGACACTCATCCACAGGGCACTCATCCACAGGGCACTCATCCACAGGGCACTCATCCACAGGACACTCATCCACAGGACACTCATCCACAGGGCACTCATCCACAGGGCACTCATCCACAGGACACTCATCCACAGGACACTCATCCACAGGGCACTCATCCACAGGACACTCATCCACAGGGCACTCATCTACAGGGCACTCATCCACAGGACACTCATCCACAGGACACTCATCCACAGGGCACTCATCCACAGGACACTCATCCACAGGGCACTCATCCACAGGACACTCATCCACAGGGCACTCATCCACAGGGCACTCATCCACAGGACACTCATCCACAGGGCACTCATCCACAGGGCACTCATCCACAGGACACTCATCCACAGGACACTCATCCACAGGGCACTCATCCACAGGACACTCATCCACAGGGCACTCATCCACAGGACACTCATCCACAGGACACTCATCCACAGGACAGTCATCCACAGGACACTCATCCACAGGACACTCATCCACAGGACAGTCATCCACAGGACACTCATCCACAGGGCACTCATCCACAGGGCACTCATCCACAGGACACTCATCCACAGGACACTCATCCACAGGACAGTCATCCACAGGGCACTCATCCACAGGACACTCATCCACAGGACACTTATCAAAAGGACACTCATCCACAGGACACTCATCCAAATCAAATCTAATCAAGCTTTATTTATACAGCACTTTTCAGACATGAATGCAACGCAGTGCGCTTCACAGGAAAACATAAAAAAAAGAAAAAAGTTTACAAAAAAACATACATACAGTGGGGGAAAAAAGTATTTAGTCAGCCACCAATTGTGCAAGTTCTCCCACTTAAAAAGATGAGAGAGGCCTGTAATTTTCATCATAGGTACACGTCAATTATGACAGACAAAATGAGAAAAGAAATTCCAGAAAATCACATTGTAGGATTTTTTATGAATTTATTTGCTAATTATGGTGGAAAATAAGTATTTGGTCAATAACAAAAGTTTCTCAATACTTTGTTATATACCCTTTGTTGGCAATGACACAGGTCAAACGTTTTCTGTAAGTCTTCACAAGGTTTTCACACACTGTTGCTGGTATTTTGGCCCATTCCTCCATGCAGATCTCCTCTAGAGCAGTGATGTTTTGGGACTGTCGCTGGGCAACACGGACTTTCAACTCCCTCCAAAGATTTTCTATGGGGTTGAGATCTGGAGACTGGCTAGGCCACTCCAGGACCTTGAAATGCTTCTTACGAAGCCACTCCTTCGTTGCCCGGGCGGTGTGTTTGGGATCATTGTCATGCTGAAAGACCCAGCCACGTTTCATCTTCAATGCCCTTGCTGATGGAAGGAGGTTTTCACTCAAAATCTCACGATACATGGCCCCATTCATTCTTTCCTTTACACGGATCAGTCGTCCTGGTCCCTTTGCAGAACAACAGCCCCAAAGCATGATGTTTCCACCCCCATGCTTCACAGTAGGTATGGTGTTCTTTGGATGCAACTCAGCATTCTTTGTCCTCCAAACACGACGAGTTGAGTTTTTACCAAAAAGTTATATTTTGGTTTCATCTGACCATATGACATTCTCCCAATCCTCTTCTGGATCATCCAAATGCACTCTAGCAAACTTCAGACGGGCTTGGACATGTACTGGCTTAAGCAGGGGGACACGTCTTGCACTGCAGGATTTGAGTCCCTGGCGGCGTAGTGTGTTACTGATGGTAGGCTTTGTTACTTTGGTCCCAGCTCTCTGCAGGTCATTCACTAGGTCCCCCCGTGTGGTTCTGGGATTTTTGCTCACCGTTCTTGTGATCATTTTGACCCCACGGGGTGAGATCTTGCGTGGAGCCCCAGATCGAGGGAGATTATCAGTGGTCTTGTATGTCTTCCATTTCCTAATAATTGCTCCACAGTTGATTTCTTCAAACCAAGCTGCTTACCTATTGCAGATTCAGTCTTCCCAGCCTGGTGCAGGTCTACAATTTTGTTTCTGGTGTCCTTTGACAGCTCTTTGGTCTTGGCCATAGTGGAGTTTGGAGTGTGACTGTTTGAGGTTGTGGACAGGTGTCTTTTATACTGATAACAAGTTCAAACAGGTGCCATTAATACAGGTAACGAGTGGAGGACAGAGGAGCCTCTTAAATAAGAAGTTACAGGTCTGTGAGAGCCAGAAATCTTGCTTGTTTGTAGGTGACCAAATACTTATTTTCCACCATAATTTGCTAATAAATTCATTAAAAATCCTACAATGTGATTTTCTGGATTTTTTTCCCTCAATTTGTCTGTCATAGTTGACGTGTACCTATGATGAAAATTACAGGCCTCTCTCATCTTTTTAAGTGGGAGAACTTGCACAATTGGTGGCTGACTAAATACTTTTTTTCCCCACTGTATTTATTTCACAACAAAACATAAGAGGAAAAAACAACAAAATAATAACAATAAAAATTGAACGACTAAAAAGCCCCCTGAGGAAAAGCAAAGCTAAAAAGGAGTGTTTTAAGATCTCTTTTAAAAATGTCCACAGTTTTGGCCCCCCTCAGGTTCTCTGGCAGGCTATTCCAGAGGCTGGGGGCATAGTAACTAAAGGCTGCCTCTCCATGCCTAATGGTCCTAGGCTTTGTGATTGTTAAAAGGCCATTGCCAGACGACCTGAGGGACCTACTGGGTACATAACTCAAAAGCATGTCTGACAAGTATTGTGGAGCACAATCGTGGATTGATTTAAAAAACAAAAGAGGAATCTTAAAAATTATTCTAAAACTCATAGGCAGCCAGTGCAGAGACTTTAAAACCGGTGTAATGTGTGCTCTCCACCCGTGCTGCAGCATTCTGTATGTTATGAAGTTGACCAATGGCTTTCTTGGGTAGACCAGACAGGAGAGCATTGCAGTAGTCAAGCCTGCTTGTAATAAAAGCATTGATGAGTAGGGCTGTGGCGGTCATGACATTTTGTCAGCCGGTGATTGTCATACAAATAACTGCCGGTCTCACGGCAATTGACCGTTAATTAACATAAACACCTTTAGCATCTCCTGGCTTCCACGCATAGCCTACAAGCCACTAATGCAGACCATTGGAACATCTACATTTAAAAAAGTCTAATAAATCCATTTAATATAGCCTACACCATCACAATAAATCCATTATTTATTTTAGACAGGTCTAAAGAAACAATTATGATTTGAATAAAGTTGCATGAAAGGCATGAGCTCTGCTTTGTTTCTTGCACAGGCTGCACACATCTCATCAGTCTCTCATTCACAATTTGACAACCACTTGATAATGCCTCGAATTTCCCGGCGGTATCTCACTAGTGTGAACGTAATGCCCTAAAAAAATCCACGTCTTTTGCGGCCAGTGGCCATTGTGCCCTTGGGCTGAATATAATAATTATAATTCCCTTCTTCCGGCTGCTTGTTCCGAAGCACCTCTCAGATATCTCAATTCTTATTAGCCAATGTCCGTCACGTGATCGGGTCCTTCTCACAGGCATCTCAGCTCCGAAGTAAGCTACAAGTGAAGACAGACACATCGGGGACGCAACTGCGCACGTCCTTCCTATCGAATTCCAAGGCGTATATTGAGGATGTTAGAACTGTCTACATTTACTTTTCATCAGCCAACAAGATGAGTCGGCCTAACAAACTGCTAAAGCACTAGCCTATGTCAATCTAGCCTATGTCAATCTACAATCCCCATAGTACAAAAGTTGACCTATTCTATTGGCCAACTTGTCGTTCTGTGCGAGAAATAAATATTCCAAACATAGTCTGGGACAGTTGTGGGATGAGATAGATCTCAAATGAATACAACCACTCGCATCAAAAAAATGTTTAAAAGCAATGAGGCCTACGCAACAGATCAGAACGTTTAGCTTAAAACATTGATAAACTATTAGTCTATTTCTTCACATTATAAGCTAAGCAATTGCACAGTACGCTATAAGCGTGAATATTCCAAAATGCAATCAATTAGCAGGAAAACACTGTTCTCAAAAGTGACCGCAAATGCGATTATGCATGTGATGCTTTATTATAAAGGTGCATTTTTATGGTGAAAATGATCTTCCCCAAACTTGAAACTCAAGTGACGCCTATGTATTCCAGTTAGGCTCTACACCGGTTGTAAAGTGGATTAATGTGCTTAATTTTAAGAAGTTACAGTTGAAGTCGGAAGTTTACATAAACCTTAGCCAAATACATTTACACTCAGTTTTTCACAATTCCTGACATTTAATCCTAGTAAAAATTCCCTGTCTTAGGTCAGTTAGGATCACCACTTTATTTTAAGAATGTGATATGTCAGAAGAATATTAGAGAGAATTATTTATTTCAGCTTTTATTTCTTTCATCACATTCCCAGTGGGTCAGAAGTTTACATACACTCAATTAGTATTTAGTAGCATTGCCTTTAAATTGTTTAACTTGGGTCAAACGTTTCGGGTAGCCTTCCACAAGCGTCCCACAACAAGTTGGGTGAATTTTGGCCCATTCCTCCTGACAGAGCTGGTGTAGCTGAGTCAGGTTTGTAGGCCTCCTTGCTCGCACATACTTTTTCAGTTCTTTCCACACATTTTCTATAGGATTGAGGTCAGGGCCTTGTGATGGCCACTCCAATACCTTGACTTTGTTGTCCTTAAGCCATTTTGTCACAAATTTGGAAGTATGCTTGGGGTCGTTGTCCATTTGGAAGAACCATTTGCGACCAAGCTTTAACTTCCTGACTGATGTCTTGAGATTTTGCTTCAATATATCCACATAATTTTCCTTCCTCATGATGCCATCTTTTTGTGAAGTACACCAGTCCCTCCTGCAGCAAAGCACCCCCACAGCATGATGCTGCCACCCCCGTGCTTCACGTTTTGGATGGTGCTCTTCGGCTTGCAAGCTCGCCCTTTTTCCTCCAAACATAACAATGGTCATTATAGCCAAACAGTTCTATTTTTGTTTCATCAGACCAGAGGACATTTCTCCAAAAAGTAAAATCTTTGTCCACATGTGCAGTTGCAAACCGTAGTATGGCTTTTTTATGGCGGTTTTGGAGCAGTGGCTTCTTCCTTGCTGAGCAGCCTTTCAGGTTACATGTTTTACATTTTAGTCATTTAGCAGACGCTCTTATCCAGAGCATGGCGCTTGCAACGCCAGGGTTGTGTGTTCGTTCCCACGGGGGGCCAATATGAAAATGTATGCACTCACTAACTGTAAACTGCTCTGGATAAGAGCGTCTGCTAAATGACTAGAAATGTAAATGTAAAAGGTAGCTCAAAAAAAGTACTGTTTCTTGCCTTACTGCACACAATCTGGGCATCACAAGAGAACACTGATCCACAGGGCACAGTGGAAAATCTAGTTTAGACACTGGCTGGGTAAGTAAAATATTATTCTTAGCACTGGGGTTTATGTCATTAGGGATTGTGACAGGAAAGAAGAACAAAAGGCAATGCAGATCTCATTAAACCTGCTCCTGAACACCAAGTAAACCTGCTCCTGAACACCAATTAAACCCTCTCCTGAACACCAATTAAACCTGCTCCTGAACACCAATTAAACCCTCTCCTGAACACTAATTAAACCCTCTCCTTAACACCAATTAAACCCTCTCCTGAACACCAATGATACCTGCTCCTGAACACTAATCAAACACTCTCCTGAACACCATTTAAACTCTCTCCTGAACACCAATTATACCTGCTCCTGAACACTAATTAAACACCCTCCTGAACACCAATTAAACCCTCTCATGAACACCAATTAAACCTGCTCCTGAATGCCAATTAAACACTCTCCTGAACACCAATTAAACCTGCTCCTGAACACCAATTAAACCCTCTCCTGAACACCAATTAAACCTACTCCTGAACACCAATTAAACACTCTCCTGAACACCGAACACCAATTAAACACTCTCCTGAACACGAATTAAACCCTCTCCTGAACACCAATTAAACCCTCTTCTGAACACCAATTAAACACTCTGCTGAACACCAATTAAACCTGCTCCTGAACACCAATTAAACCCTCTCTTGAACACCAATTAAACCTGCTCCTGAACACCAATTAAACACTCTCCTGAACACCAATTAAACCTGCTCCTGAACACCAATTAAACCCTCTCCTGAACACCAATCAAACCTGCTCCTAAACACCAATTATACCCTCTCCTGAACACCAATTAAACCCTCTCCTGATCACCAGTTAAACCTTCTCCGGAACACCAATTAAACCTGCTCCTGAACACCAATTAAACCTGCTCCTAAACCCCAATTATACCTGCTCCTAAACACCAATTAAACCTGCTACTGAAAACTAATTAAACCTGCTCCTGAACACCAATTAAACCTGATCCTAAACACAAATTAAACCTGATCCTAAACACCAAAGGAGGATGAAATCCAACATGTATTTGTAGAGCTAATGTTTTCTGAAACAGTTTGGGTTTTCGGGTTGAGGTGGGGGGCACAGGAGGTTGGTGTCACCTTCATTGGGGAGGACGGGCTCACGGTAATGGCTGGAGAGGAATGGGTGGAATGGCATCAAATACATCAAACACATGGTTTCCAGGTGTTTGATGCCATTCCATTTGCTCCGATCCAGCCATTATTATGAGCCGTCCTCCCCTCAGCAGCCTCCACTGGTGGTGGGGTTGGAGGAGGTAGTATACCCCAGGATACTTTGAGGGTACTCAACGTGAGTGAAATCAGATGCACCTTTTCAACTAGATCAGTGACAGGGTCAAATGTACATGGCCCAGCCTGGTAGCCTCATCCCTGTGGGATTGAAAGCAGGTCGTTTTCACCCCCATGATACAGACCCCCGTGGTCCTCTGTAGCTCAGCTGGTAGAGCACGGCGCTTGTAACGCCAAGGTAGTGGGTTCGATCCCCGGGACCACCCATACACAAAAATGTATGCACGCATGACTGTAAGTCGCTTTGGATAAAAGCGTCTGCTAAATGGCATGTTATTATTATTATTAACTGTAACCACAGGACCCCAGGGTGGGGAGTTAACTATTACCACCAGGCCACCAGTATAACCAGGGTGGAGAGTTAACTATTACCACCAGGCCACCAGTATAACCAGGGTGGAGAGTTAACTATTACCACCAGGCCACCAGTATAACCAGGGTGGAGAGTTAACTATTACCACCAGGCCACCAGTATAACCAGGGTGGAGAGTTAACTATTACCACCAGGCCACCAGTATAACCAGGGTGGAGAGTTAACTATTACCACCAGGCCACCAGTATAACCAGGGTGGGGAGTTAACTATTACCACCAGGCCACCAGTATAACCAGGGTGGAGAGTTAACTATTACCACCAGGCCACCAGTATAACCAGGGTGGAGAGTTAACTATTACCACCAGGCCACCAGTATAACCAGGGTGGAGAGTTAACTATTACCACCAGGCCACCAGTATAACCAGGGTGGAGAGTTAACTATTACCACCAGGCCACCAGTATAACCAGGGTGGAGAGTTAACTATTACCACCAGGCCACCAGTATAACCAGGGTGGAGAGTTAACGATTACCACCAGGCCACCAGTATAACCAGGGTGGAGAGTTAACTATTACCACCAGGCCACCAGTATAACCAGGGTGGGGAGTTAACTATTACCACCAGGCCACCAGTATAACCAGGGTGGAGAGTTAACTATTACCACCAGGCCACCAGTATAACCAGGGTGGAGAGTTAACTATTACCACCAGGCCACCAGTATAACCAGGGTGGAGAGTTAACTATTACCACCAGGCCACCAGTATAACCAGGGTGGGGAGTTAACTATTTCCACCAGGCCACCAGTATAACCAGGGTGGAGAGTTAACTATTACCACGAGGCCACCAGTATAACCAGGATGGAGAGTTAACTATTACCACCAGGCCACCAGTATAACCAGGGTGGAGAGTTAACTATTACCACCAGGCCACCAGTATAACCAGGGTGGAGAGTTAACTATTACCACGAGGCCACCAGTATAACCAGGGTGGAGAGTTAACTATTACCACCAGGCCACCAGTATAACCAGGGTGGAGAGTTAACTATTACCACCAGGCCACCAGTATAACCAGGGTGGAGAGTTAAATATTACCACCAGGCCACCAGTATAACCAGGGTGGAGAGTTAACTATTACCACCAGGCTACCAGTATAACCAGGGTGGAGAGTTAACTATTACCACCAGGCCACCAGTATAAGCAGGGTGGAGAGTTAACTATTACCACCAGGCCACCAGTATAACCAGGGTGGAGAGTTAACTATTACCACCAGGCCACCAGTATAACCAGGGTGGAGAGTTAACTATTACCACCAGGCCACCAGTATAACCAGGGTGGAGAGTTAACTATTACCACCAGGCCACCAGTATAACCAGGGTGGAGAGTTAACTATTACCACCAGGCCACCAGTATAACCAGGGTGGAGAGTTAACTATTACCACCAGGCCACCAGTATAACCAGGGTGGAGAGTTAACTATTACCACCAGGCCACCAGTATAACCAGGGTGGAAAGTTAACTATTACCACCAGGCCACCAGTATAACCAGGGTGGAGAGTTAACTATTACCACCAGGCCACCAGTATAACCAGGGTGGAGAGTTCACTATTACCACCAGGCCACCAGTATAACCAGGGTGGAGAGTTAACTATTACCACCAGGCCACCAGTATAACCAGGGTGGAGAGTTAACTATTACCACCAGGCCACCAGTATAACCAGGGTGGAGAGTTAACTATTACCACCAGGCCACCAGTATAACCAGGGTGGAAAGTTAACTATTACCACCAGGCCACCAGTATAACCAGGGTGGAGAGTTAACTATTACCACCAGGCCACCAGTATAACCAGGGTGGAAAGTTAACTATTACCACCAGGCCACCAGTATAACCAGGGTGGTGAGTTAACTATTACCACCAGGCCACCAGTATAACCAGGGTGGAGAGTTAACTATTACCACCAGGCCACCAGTATAACCAGGGTGGAGAGTTAACTATTACCACCAGGCCACCAGTATAACCAGGGTGGGGAGTTAACTATTACCACCAGGCCACCAGTATAACCAGGGTGGGGAGTTAACTATTACCACCAGGCCACCAGTATAACCAGGGTGGAGAGTTAACTATTACCACCAGGCCACCAGTATAACCAGGGTGGCTACTGCGCTGAACACCTTGGGAATGACACAGCAGATGTAACAATGGGCTGCGTCTCAAGGGGCACCATATTCTCTAAGTAGTGCACTACCCACAGGGCTCTGGTCAAAAGAAGTGCACTAAATAGGGAATAGGGTGCCATTTGGGACACAGACCCATGTGGTTCTAACTGAACCCTCCATTTCATGTCCACAGGGAAGGTTGGGAATGATGGGGTTGGGAAGGTTGGGAAGGTTGGGAAGGTTGGGAAGGTTGGGAACGTTGGGAAGGTTGGGAAGGTTGGGAACGTTGGGAAGATTGGGGACGTTGGGAATGTTGGGAACGTTGGGAAGGTTGGGAAAGTTGGGAAGTTTGGGAAGGTTGGGAACATTGGGAACGTAGGGAAGGTTGGGAACGTTGGGAATGTAGGGAAGGTTGGGAAGTTTGGGAAGGTTGGGAAGATTGGGAAGGTTGGGAAGGTTGGGAACGTAGGGCAGGTTGAGAAGGTTGGGAAGATTGGGAAGGTTGGGAAGGTTGGGAAGGTTGGGAAGGTTGGAAAGGTTGGGAAGGTTGGGAAGGTTGGGAACGTTGGGAACGTTGGGAAGGTTGGGAACGTTGGGAAGGTTGGGAAGGTTGGGAACGTTGGGAAGGTTGGGAAGGTTGGGAACGTAGGGAAGGTTGGGAAGGTTAGGAGGATGTCTAGGTGATGAAAACAAATGTAAACACTGGCTGGAGGTCATAGGAATAGAAAGCATGATGCACTCTGCAGGGTTCTCCAGCTGTCCCCATAGGAGAACCATTTTTGGTTCCAGGTAGAACTATTTTTGTTTCCAATTCGAACCATCAGTGTAAAGTGTTCTACATGGAACTCAAAAGGGTTCTACCTGGAACCAAAAGGGTTCTACCTGGAACCAAAAATTCAAAGGGTTCTCCTGTGGGGACAGTGTAGCATAGTGTAGGATAGAATCAGCACACTACACAGAGTGATAAAAGGAAAGTGCCTCCATGGTTTGTCTAGATGACTCAAACCACTAGCATGTCCTCTGACTGCCTTTGGTTTGGACGCCATGATGGCTGACCCCTTCAGAACTGTTCCCATGTTGTACCCCTTCAGAACTGTTCCCATGTTGTACCCCTTCAGAACTGTTCCCATGTTGTACCCCTTCAGAACTGTTTCCATGTTGTACCCCTTCAGAACTGTTTCCATGTTGTACCCCTTCAGAACTGTTTCCATGTTGTACCCCTTCAGAACTGTTTCCATGTTGTACCCCTTCAGAACTGTTTCCATGTTGTACCTTTTCAGAACTGTTTCCATGTTGTACCCCTTCAGAACTGTTTCCATGTTGTACCCCTTCAGAACCGTTTCCATGTTGTACCCCTTCAGAACTGTTTCCATGTTGTACCCCTTCATAACTGTTTCCATGTTGTACCCCTTCAGAACTGTTTCCATGTTGTACCCCTTCAGAACTGTTTCCATGTTGTACCCCTTCAGAACCGTTTCCATGTTGTACCCCTTCAGAACTGTTTCCATGTTGTACCCCTTCAGAACTGTTTCCATGTTGTACCCCTTCATAACTGTTTCCATGTTGTACCCCTTCAGAACTGTTTCCATGTTGTACCCCTTCAGAACCGTTTCCATGTTGTACCCCTTCGGAACTGTTTCCATGTTGTACCCCTTCAGAACTGTTTCCATGTTGTACCCCTTCAGAACTGTTTCCATGCTGTACCACTTCATAATTGTTTCCATGTTGTACCCCTTCAGAACTGTTTCCATGTTGTACCCCTTCAGAACTGTTTCCATGTTGTACCCCTTCAGAACTGTTTCCATGTTGTACCCCTTCAGAACTGTTTCCATGTTGTACCCCTTCTAGTAGAACTCCCTCTAAATTCTATGACTGCTCTCCAAAAGGGCAGTCAACATATAAAGTAAATACCTCACCCTAGTTTACATACATTACATCTTGGCTCCATCATTTGGATTCTACTCACTCTATAATTGCTAACAAAGTCTCCTGCACCTATTCACACCTCTGAGGGACAGCTGAAAGGGACCTTGGAGGATTTTAAACTAGCATGTGTTAGGTTTGGAGCCTGGAAGAGAACGGAGAGAGAACTGTGCTGTGCCTAGAGGTAAAGAATGGAGGTGACTGAAACTATTACGCTCATGTCAGAGAGTTTCTGACACACACTATACATGGAATATCAGCAAGAATGTGTGTGTGTGTGTGTGTGTGTGTGTGTGTGTGTGTGTGCGTGCGTAGATAAATCCAAAACCCAAACAGAATACCTAATGGACCACCTACTGCCTAAGCCAATGTAAATACCACCCCAGAGCAAAATCCTACGTTATTATAAGCCAGGTTTAAGTCGATTACCTGATCACAGGTCACCTATTTCACACAATCAGTAGACCATGAAAGCCAGGACTGGCCAGTCAACTGGGCATCAGCATTGAACCTGTGTGCCAATGAGTCTGGAGGGGTGAGGGTGGGGTGGAGAGATGGAGGGGTGGGGGCGGGGGGGGGGCGAGGGTGGGGTAGAGAGAAGGAGGGATGGGGGGGGGTGAGGGTGGGGTGGAGAGATGGAGGGATGGGGGGGGGGGGGGCGAGGGGGGGGTAGAGAGATGGAGGGGTGGGGGGGCGAGGGGGGGGTGGAGAGAACACAGGAGAGATCAAGCTGAGATCAAGCTGTGGTCTAAGTTAAGTTGACACGCATTACCTCATTTGTCACCCAAACACCAACAGAGAGTGGCTTGAACCCTGCCTAGAGTCAGCTTTAATTAGGAAATGCCTGAGAGAAGGCCGTCTGCACACAAACATGGACCAGAGACAGAGACCCCTAGTCCTGGCCCAGACTGGGAACAGACAGACACAGGGCCAGAGACACCGGATCAGGAATGACATTATGACTGCCATTTTCCACAGGTACAGTACCAGAGTTCATAGGACTTGCAGCGACCTGAATTAAAAAGGAAGGTAATGCCAAACTTTGCTCCATTTGGCACCATCTAAATACAATCTAAGTACTTAAAGCCTATGTACAAGGATGTATGTTTGGTAAGTGGGTTTATAGCGTGGACAAGGGAAGAGGTAAATAGACAGTGACAAATTAAGCAGGGAAGGGAGCCATGTTTGGATGTCAGGAACTGAGGATAGAATATTTCACACTATACATCCAGGGTGGTGACCTGTCCCCTGCATCCACAGAGGGCTAAAGTCTGTGCCTCTGACAGGTAATGTAAACCTGGGATGAATAGACGGTCTCATGGCTGTGGCTCCTTGGGGGGGCTGGGTAAGGAGGGGAGGAGGAGGGGGGAGGGGAGAGGGAAGAAGGAGGGGAGGAGGGGGGAGGAAGGCCCTCAGTCATCCACTCAGTCCTGTTTGACAACTGGACCCTTCAGACGCCATCACACAGGTATCATATGGGCTAACAGCAGGTTATTCATGAGTAAGGCTGATTTACAAGGAACATTCTAAGTTCAAAGTATGAGTTAGACACATGACTGGTGTGTGTTCAATGTGTGTTTAATGTGTCATTTGCATAACCGGTTATAAAAAGGTCCTGTTTGAAATATAATGACTTTAGCTTGATGTGGTTTCGATTTCACCCTCCTTCCACACACAGTTGGGATTTGGGAAGTCCGACACAGAATACTCAGGTGTGTCCTCCGCACACATCCCATAATGTAACAGTGTGAAACTAGGTGACTACTACGCACAGAGAACAGACAGGAGTTCTGTTTCAGTCTCACCCTGTTACTGTGGTCTTATGGTTCTCACACTGATCCATTCTACTGGCCACATTTCTGACTGGAACCACAACCTGCCATACAGCTAATTAGTTCTGGGTCAGCTAATACATCTCATCAAAACTGACAGGGAAAATATCCCTTTATAAGAGACAGGGACGTTTGAAATACTGTTAATGTTGGGGAAAGAAAAGCTTTCCCGCTGATACAGTAGTTATGTTTACTATTGAATTCATTAGTGTAGTGTGAAATGCAATACAACTAGGATACATGTGTGAACTCGCTACGTCATGTAAACTGAACGACAAATGAGCATTGGGCAATGACAAGAATTTCCTCTTACTCCACAAAATGTTCGATCACCAACCTAAGAAACTCTCCAGATAGAAGTAGACACTAAGATGCCACAACACACAGCACGCCATATTTCAACACAGAATGCAACACCCTGACCCACTGACGCTCCGCTCCAAACACCCTGACCCACTGACGCTCTGCTCCAAACACCCTGACCGACTGACGCCCTGCTCCAAACAACCTGACCCACTGACACTTCGCTCCAAACAACCTGACCCACTGACGCTTCGCTTCAAACAACCTGACCCACTGACGCTCTGCTCCAAACAACCTGACCCACTGACGCTCCGCTTCAAACAACCTGACCCACTGACGCTCCGCTCCAAACAACCTGACCCACTGACGCTCCGCTTCAAACAACCTGACCGACTGACGCCCTGCTCCAAACACCCTGACCCACTGACGCTCCGCTCCAAACAACCTGACCCACTGATGCCCTGCTCCAAACAACCTGACCCACTGACGCTTCTCTCCAAACACCCTGAACCACTGACGCTTCGCTCCAAACACCCTGACCCACTGACACTCCGCTCCAAACAACCTGACCCACTGAAGCTCCGCTCCAAACAACCTGACCCACTGACGCTCCGCTCCAAACAACCTGACCCACTGACGCTCCGCTCCAAACAACCTGACCCACTGACACTCTGCTCCAAACAACCTGACCCACTGACGCTTCGCTCCAAACACCCTGACCCACTGACGCCCTGCTCCAAACAACCTGACCCACTGACGCTCCGCTCCAAACAACCTGATCACTGACGCTCCGCTCCAAACACCCTGACCCACTGATGCTCTGCTCCAAACAACCTGACCCACTGACGCCCTGCTCCAAACACCCTGACCCACTGACGATCCGCTCCAAACAACCTGACCCACTGACGCTCCGCTCCAAACACCCTGACCCACTGACGCCCTGCTCCAAACACCCTGACCCACTGACGATCCGCTCCAAACACCCTGACCCACTGAAGCTCCGCTCCAAACAACCTGACCCACTGACGCCCTGCTCCAAACACCCTGACCCACTGACGATCCGCTCCAAACAATCTGACCCACTGACGCCCTGCTCCAAACACCCTGACCCACTGAAGCTCCGCTCCAAACACCCTGACCCACTGATGCTCTGCTCCAAACAACCTGACCCACTGACGCCCTGCTCCAAACACCCTGACCCACTGAAGCTCCGCTCCAAACACCCTGACCCACTGACGCCCTGCTCCAAACAACCTGACCCACTGATGCTCCGCTCCAAACAACCTGACCCACTGATGCTCCGCTCCAAACAACCTGACCCACTGACGCTCTGCTCCAAACAACCTGACCCACTGACGCTCCGCTCCAAACAACCTGACCCACTGACGCTCTGCTCCAAACACCCTGACCCACTGACGCTTCGCTCCAAACAACCTGACCCACTGACGCTCCGCTCCAAACACCCTGACCCACTGACAACCTTCGGCACCTCCAATAATATCACTCAGTACTGCCACACACAGGCTTGCTGATCCAGCAGCATTACAGTATCCCGAAAGATCATTGATTTTATTTTTATTTTGATCTTTTTTGGAAGTACATACCGTAACGGCAGTAGTGACGACAGTTGCTCTGTGGAACTCTATATTTTGGTGAGTACCGAACATATTTTGACATTATAACACTTGCAGAGCTGGTTAACGGGACTTTGAATTGAAGGATCCTGGGCATCAAAGGAGATCTTAACATATTCATCATCTCCTCAAGCCCAGGTACTGGTTCAGGTTAGGGTTAGACCCATCAGTCAGCCCACAGTCAGGGTTAGGGTTAGACCCAGCAGTCGGGGCAAGGCAAGCAGGGCCAGAGAATGATGACAGGTCACTCCCCAACCCCCCAGCACCACATAAACAAACACAAACTCACCCTCTCACAGGCAAACACAGCCCTCAAACACAACCCTCTGTCCCCTACATCCACAGCAGGGTGGTGACCTTTCCCCTGCATCCACAGCAGGGTGGTGACCTGTGCCCTGCATCCACAGCAGGGTGGTGACCTGTGCCCTGCATCCACAGCAGGGTGGTGACCTGCCCACTGCATCCACAGCAGGGTGGTGACCTGTGCCCTGCATCCACAGCAGGGTGGTGACCTGTCCACTGCATCCACAGCAGGGTGGTGACCTGTCCACTGCATCCACAGCAGGGTGGTGACCTGTCCCCTGCATCCACAGCAGGGTGGTGACCTGTCCCCTACATCTACACCAGGGTGGTGACCTGTCCACTGCATCCACAGCAGGGTGGTGACCTGTCCCCTGCATCCAAGGTGGTGACCTGTCCCCTACATCCACACCAGGGTGGTGACATTTACCTCCCCCTCACATGACAATCAGCCCATTTTCAGTCATTATTTACATCCAACTCACTCTGACCGTCCACCTCTGCCTGAACTGGGGACCTGGAGAGAGTTCACAAGGGGAAGAGTAAAGACACCAATACATCACTAATGCGAGACATGGGAGAAAGTCAGAGAGACATTAAAACATAAGAGCACGATATTTATCTTCTAACAACAATATCTGAGACTACAGATGTATGGGTCAAACATCATGCCATAAAGAAAAATAGCACAAATGAAGTTCCTTTAAGGAAAATGTTACTTATGGCTATGTAAACTCAACATAGTCCACAGATTTCTCTTTTTTAGCCACAAAACTCCACTAAAACAGAAAACACTACTTGTTTAACAACTAAAACCAGTTTATTACACTTTAGCAACAGCATTTCACTCACAGCGTCAGCGCCATTTGAAGTTCGAAGTTCTCCTTCAAATGAAAAGCACCTGCAGACAGTGGACAACAAAACATTCCCAGTGTCCATTGTTGTCTTCAGTGAACCCCATCACCCCTGAAGTTCCACTCTGCCTAACAGATGGGCCAAGATCTTTAATTACAAGCCTAGTAGCCTACCAGAGGTTTCACCTCAAGCTGCTTAAGTCTACTGACTACAGAAGACTACTTCAGCCGTAGACAGCTATGCATCGGGAACTGGCCTTTGTGTTATGATCATAATTGACATCCAATATTTTCTTCTGCTAATAGAAATAGGCATCTCTGGCTAGGTCCCTCACAAGGTGGCTACTAAAGTGTGAAATGTACAGTATTCCTGAGCCCTCATTTGACCAGGGCCAATCAAAATTAGTGCACTATCTAGGGAATAGGGTGCCATTTGGGACTCGGATATGGTCATGGAGGTGAGCACTCAGCACTGCTCATTTTCTAATAGAGCAGAGCAGCGAGAGATAGCTACACAACAGAGAGATAGCTACACAACAGAGAGATAGCCACACAACAGCGAGATGGCTACACAACAGAGAGAGATAGCTACATAACAGAGAGATAGCTACACAACAGCGAGATGGCTACATAACAGAGAGAGATAGCTACATAACAGAGAGATAGCTACACAACAGAGAGATAGCTATACAACAGAGAGATAGCTATACAACAGAGAGATAGCTACATAACAGAGAGATAGCTACACAACAGCGAGATGGCTACATAACAGAGAGATAGCTACACAACAGAGAGATAGCTATACAACAGAGAGATAGCTACACAACAGAGAGATAGCTACACAACAGCGAGATGGCTACATAACAGAGAGAGATAGCTACATAACAGAGAGATAGCTACACAACAGCGAGATGGCTACATAACAGAGAGATAGCTACATAACAGAGAGATAGCTACACAACAGCGAGATGGCTACATAACAGAGAGATAGCTACACAACAGAGAGATAGCTACACAACAGAGAGATAGCTACACAACAGAGAGATAGCTACACAACAGAGAGACAGCTACACAACAGGGAGATAGCTACACAACAGAGAGATAGCTTTGTAGCCTGGCGGGTAGGAGCGTTGGGCCAGTAACCAAAAGGTTGCTGGATCGAATCCCAGAGCTTAGAAGGTAAAAATCTGTTGTTCTGAGCAAGGCAGTTAACCCACTGTTCCCCTGGCGCCGATGACAAGGACGTCGATTAAGGCAGCTCCCCTGATTCAGAGGGGTTGTGTTAAATGAGAAAGACACATTTCAGTTGAATGTTTTCAGTTGTACAACTGAGTAGGTATCCCCCTTTCTCTAACAGAGTGATAGCTACATACCAGAGAGATACCTCTTTAAAGAATACCTGGAATAGTATAAAGTCATCCTTCTACCCTCCCCCACCCCCCCATGAAAAAAAGTGGTTGTCCCACTTGCTATCATAAGTTGAATGCACCAATTTGTAAGTCGCTCTGGATAAGAGCGTCTGCTAAATGATGTAAACGGAGAGATAGCTACATAACAGAGCACTAGCTACATAACAGAGAAATAGCTACATAACAGAGAGTTAGCTACACAACAGAGAGATAGCTACATAACAGAGAGATAGCTACATAACAGAGAGATAGCTACACAACAGAGAGATAGCTACACAACAGCGAGATAGCTACACAACAGAGAGATAGCTACATAACAGAGAGATAGCTACATAACAGAGAGTTAGCTACACAACAGAGAGATAGCTACATAACAGAGAGATAGCTACATAACAGAGAGATAGCTACATAACAGAGAGATAGCTACATAACAGAGAGATAGCTACATAACAGAGAGATAGCTAAATAACAGAGCGATAGCTACACAACAGAGAGATAGCTACACTAGCTACCCAACAGAGAGGATTGCTGTGGCTGATTAGTACCATTTATGATGTGCAGGTGCCACTCCTCCAAAGTCATAAATACAGTGTGTGATAATATACATTTATTGTACAGTGAATCATTTTAGAGTAAAGGCTCTGCTACGGGTTCTGGTTGTTTGATGTACCAACAAATGAGACGTTTGAGACTTTTCTTGCATTCTAATCCAACGGAACAAAAAACATTACATTACAGCTGCATCGTTCACCTTCTAAAGACACACCATAACGTATAAGCCAATAAACTTTCAGCGCATACTTATTTTATTCATAGTTTAAAAAAAATGAACACCCTGGTTGCAATAATTAATGCACTGTACATCACACATCCTCCTGCATGCTTGTCTCCACGTCAACGAGTCATCGAGTCGCACACAACCGGAGCTGACTACATATCAACAAAGATGAACTGCAACTACAACTCTGGTTCTGGATTCCTCTAAAGTCAACAAGGACAAAGATACACGGAACAAAAATATAAACACAACATGCAACAATTTCAACGACTTTACTGAGTTACACTTCATGTAAGGAAATCGGTAAATTGAAATAAATTCATTAGGCCCTGATTTATGGATTTCACATGACTGGGAATACAGATATGCATCTGTTGGTCACAGATACCTATTTAAAAAAGTAGGGGCGTGGATCAGAAAACCAGTCAGTATCTGGTGTGACCACCATTTGCATCATGCAGCGCAACACATCTCCTTCACAAAGAGTTGATCAGGCTGTTGATTGTGGCCTGTGGAATGTTGTCCCACTCCTCTTCAATGGCTGTGCGAAGTTGCTGGATAGTGGCGGGAACTGGAACACGCTGTCATACATGTCGCTCCAGAGCATCCCAAACATGCTTAATGGGTGACATGTCTGGTGATTATGCAGGTCACGGAAGAGTTGGAACATTTTCAGCTTCCAGGAATTGTGTACAGATCCTTGCGACATTGGGCCGTGCATTATTATGCAGAAACATGAGGTGATGGCGGAGAATGAATGGCACGACAATGGGCCTCAGGATCTCGTCATGGCATCTCTGTGCATTCAAATTGCCATTGATAAAATGCAATTGTGTTCGTTGTCCGTAGCTTATGCCTGCCCATACCATAACCCCACCGCCACCATGGGACACTCTGTTCACAACATTAACATGAGCAAACCGCTCGCCCACACAACGCCATACACGCTGTCTACCATCTGCCCGGTACAGTTGAAACTGGCATTCATCTGTGAAGAGCACACTTCTCCAGTGTGCCAGTGGCCATCGAAACTGCACATTTTAGAGTGGCCATTTATTGTCCCCGACAAAAGGAGCACCTGTGTAATGATCATGCTGTTTAATCAGCTTCTTGATATGCCACACCTGTCAGGTGGATGGATTATCTTGGCAAAGGAGAAACGCTCACTAACAGGGATGTACACAAATTTGTGTACAACATTTAAGAGAAATAAGCTTTTTGTGTGTATGGAACATTTCTGGGATATTTTACTTTCAGCTCATGAAACATTGGACCAACACTTTACATGTTGTGTTTATATTTTTGTTCAGTGTATTTTAATTTTAATTTTTTTTTACTCCCACATACACTGTACTGCAGATTTGAGTCATTGGAGTTCCAGGCTTATATGCGCTATGCTTAATTAACCTGGGGGGACAAGGTTAACATCACCATGTTACACCGACCAAGCAGAATGTACAGCACAGCGTTCTATCCAACATCGTGTCTTTACCTGGAAGACGTCCTCATCGAGGATCCTGGTTCCGAACACGGTGATGCCGTTGGTGTTGATGGATGCACGGTCACTCCTGAGGAGGGGTTTGGTGATCTTCTGTTGACAGTCCACGATGACGGTGACCCTCTGCTTTTCCACACTGATGGCCACACGATGCCACCTGTCGGAGGGGACAAGAGAAAACACAGAGATACGTGGTGAGATACATTCGGATTGGACTGCTGCAAAAAAACCTAGCCTGCTTAAACCAGACTGAATGCTGCGTTCACCCATTCAAACAGTGAAGTCATTTGTAGCGTTGAGTCTGTTTTAACCAGACTAACAAAAACCTCCACAAAAAAACAGACATTGGTGCGTTTCAATGGCACCCTATTCCCTATTCCTGACCGGGATCCATAGCACTATATAGGGAATAGTGTGGCATTTAGGACGCACATAAAGGGTTACCCGGTGTGGTCACACATGCACCCAACACCTCCCGAGCCCCCTCCAGGACATTCTGGCCTCCACACTCTGTTCAACACTGGATTATACTCATTAAACTCCAAACATAATCCTCCTTCTGGGTTACTCAGCATGACTCGGCATGACAGACGTGTTCTGTGTTACTCAGCATGACTCGGCATGACAGACGTGTTCTGGGTTACTCAGCATGACTCGGTATGACAGACGTGTTCTGGGTTACTCAGCATGACTCGGCATGACAGACGTGTTCTGGGTTACTCAGCATGACTCGGCATGACAGACGTGTTCTGGGTTACTCAGCATGACTCGGCATGACAGACGTGTTCTGGGATACTCAGCATGACTCGGCATTAGACGTGTTCTGGGTTACTCAGCATGACTCGGCATGACAGACGTGTTCTGGGTTACTCAGCATGACTCGGCATGACAGACGTGTTCTGGGTTACTCAGCATGACTCGCGTTGACAGACGTGTTCTGGGTTACTCAGCATGACTCAGCATTAGACGTGTTCTGGGTTACTCAGCATGACTCGGCATGACAGACGTGTTCTGGGTTACTCAGCATGACTCGGCATTAGACGTGTTCTGGGTTACTCAGCATGACTCGGCATGACAGACGTGTTCTGGGATACTCAGCATGACTCGGCATTAGACGTGTTCTGGGTTACTCAGCATGACTCGGCATGACAGACGTGTTCTGGGTTACTCAGCATGACTCGGCATGACAGATGTGTTCTGGGTTACTCAGCATGACTCGGCATGACAGACGTGTTGAACATTCTGGAAAAGTGTGTGTCAGGAGGGAGCAGGAGGCGCACAGTCAAAACATTGTCCCGAGGAGGAGGAGGAGGAGGAGGAGGAGGAGGAGCCTGAGAGAGGAGGAGGAGCCTGAGAGAGGAGGAGGAGCCTGAGAGAGGAGGTGGAGCCTGAGATAGGAGGTGGAGCCTGAGAGAGGAGAAGGAGGAGAGAGGAGGAGGAGGAGGAGAGAGGAGGAGCCTGAGAGAGGAGGAGGAGCCTGAGATAGGAGGTGGGGCCTGAAAGAGGAGGAGGAGGAGGAGGAGGAGGAGGAGGAGGAGGAGGAGGAAGAGGAGAAGGAGGAGGAGGAGGAGGAAGAGGAGGTGTTAGAGGAGGAGGTAGAGGAGAAGGAGGAGGAGGAGGTAGAGGAGAAGGAGGAGGAGGAGGAGGAGGAGGAGGAGGAGGAGGAGGAGGTAGAGGAGAAGGAGGAGGAGGAGGAGGAGGAGGAGGAGGAGGAGGAGGAGGAGGAGCCTGAGAGAGGAGCCTGAGGAGGATGATATTTGATATTTCAGTTTATTTTTTTTATTTTTATTTTCAAACATTAAAACCTGTTTTTGCTTTGTCATGATGGGGTATTGTGTGTAGATTGATGAAGAGAAAAAAACAATGTAATACATTTTAGAATAAGGCTGTAATGTAACAAAATGTGGAAAAAGTCTGGGTGTCTGAATACTTTCCCAATACACTGTATATAGGATAGGCCTAGACTGGAATACAGTCTGAGGTGGGTAAAACAGTATGTAAACATTATTAAAGTGACCAGTGTTCAAGAACCAACAGTCAGCAGTACTGATCAAAATGGCTGCTCTCGGATGACAATACTTGTCCTGTATATCTGTCATTATGATAACAAACCACGCATTTAGTTCGTCAGCCATTACGCATCCATCCAGTGCATTACAAACTGGCTACAAAATAAATATTATGTTAACATACTAACTGTTCTTTTTCATTTTGGCAATACTTATAAATGAAATGCACTCGCATATCTGACGGTTGCTTCAACATGTGCCTCGGAAATGTTTGAACGCCTTTCCTTTGAATGACACTACAGCAATACTGTCATTTTCCCCCTGTTCAAGTACGCATGGACAGCATACTGCATCTCTATAAAATAACTATTTTGCACTATGGCCTATTTATTGCCTTACCTCCATAACTTACTACATTCGCACACACTGTATATAGATTTTCTGTTGTATTTTTTGACTTTATGTTTTGTTTTACCCCATATGTAACTCTGTGTTGTTGTTGTTTTTATCGCACTGCTTTGCTTTATCTTGGCCAGGTCGCAGTTGTAAAGGAGAACTTGTTCTCAACTGGCTTACCTGGTTAAATAAAGGTGAAATAAATAAATAATAATTATAAAATGCATAAACCGAGGAGGGCTGGCCAGGTAGGTAGACAGCATTAGTTGCAGCCTAGTCAGTGAGGATTTGGCCAAGGCCTAGTGTTGGACTCCTGCCAGGTCCTTAAACACTAAAATCCTGCACAGAGAACATTGCATTTTAGACAGTCAGTCACAAAACTGCACAGTGGACACGAGCACCTCACAGAACTGCCACAAAGTAGGCTAGTGGGGGCTACTGTTTCTCTGTGTTGTTAGAATGGCAGCATGGTATCTACTGTTTCTCTGTGTTGTTAGAATGGCAGCTTGGTATCTACTGTTTCTCTGTGTTGTTAGAATGGCAGCTTGGTATCTACTATTTCTCTGTGTTGTTAGAATGGCAGCATGGTATCTACTGTTTCTCTGTGTTGTTAGAATGGCAGCATGGTATCTACTGTTTCTCTGTGTTGTTAGAATGGCAGCTTGGTATCTACTGTTTCTCTGTGTTGTTAGAATGGCAGCTTGGTATCTACTGTTTCTCTGTGTTGTTAGAATGGCAGCATGGTATCTACTGTTTCTCTGTGTTGTTAGAATGGCAGCATGGTATCTACTGTTTCTCTGTGTTGTTAGAATGGCAGCTTGGTATCTACTATTTCTCTGTGTTGTTAGAATGGCAGCATGGTATTTTCTTTCATTGGATAGAGCAGTTAGACCTTATGAGAAGATCTTGTACAAAACTCTCACAAAAACACCTATTTCCTCTCATAAACCTAGAGACCTTTGATGTATCTTAACATGACATTTCACTTTAAGTGGAAGATCTCGTTCTTAAATCTATCTAGGCCAAAAATGTCCCCACTGACCGGGTAATGGCTTCTCATCAAGCCCAGGAAAACAAACTATACTGTCACAAAACACACAACCCAAAATGTATCTGCCTAAACAACCCAGAAAATGCTTTGTTAAGAAGAAAAAAGACTGATCGTTTTCTCAGCGTCTCCTCAGTTTGTTTGTTTTCCTGTGTTTCGCCACGGGCTCACGGACACTAAGCCGCGGCCCCCAGGGACAATTCCGGGGTTTCTGAACCCAGAACGTGTAATCAGGCAGCCACTGACGGAAGCTAAAATAATCTCTGCACGGAATCTGATTGGATGAGGTAATCCAGGAGGTTAATACTGTAAGGTTAATGTCCCCCCCCCCCCCTCCTCCTTCCTCCTCCACCCACAATCTCTCCTCCAACCCTCCTACACTTTCCCCTCTTTAAAGAAAACAGAGGCACAGGGTTCATGGCTTAGGTCAGGTTCCCCATGGTAGTCCCTGCTACTACCCAGGACCTAACCATAACCCCTCCTATCCCCCCCCTGCTACTACCCAGGACCTAACCATAACCCCTCCTATCCCCCTTGCTACTACCCAGGACCTAACCATAACCCCTCCTATCCCCCCTGCTACTACCCAGGACCTAACCATAACCCCTCCCAGTTTTTGGCTTCTTAGTGCTTCTTTGTGAAATACAAACCAGGACACAGCAGTACGGTAAGTCTGATTACGGTTGACATAGAGCACATGGCTGTACCTGGGTTGTATTTATTATATAGGAGTACTTGTCACGTCAATCTGAGCATGACTGAAAGGCGGTCAAATCAGCCACTCCAATATTTTGCAGTGATAACATAGAACCTATGATGAGTAATAAGAGAAATCACACACAGGTACACCAAATAGATTGTCCAGGCACTCAGAGAGCTCCTTGTACATGATAAGGCTATCGTACAGATTCTAGAGAGGGTTGGGGCATGGAGCAGGTTTGACTATGGACAGAGTCAGAGTGAAGAGACATAAACAAGCTTAACTAAGCTCTTACCTACCCTCCTCCTTCCTTCCTCCCTCCCCAACATCCCTCTCTACTTCTCCCTGGTCTCTGTGAGCAACGATGGTCTCCCTCTCTACCTCTCCCTGGTCTCTGTGAGCAGCGATGGTCTCCCTCTCTACCTCTCCCTGGTCTCTGTGAGCAGCGATGGTCTCCCTCTCTACCTCTCCCTGGTCTCTGTGAGCAACGATGGTCTCCCTCTCTACCTCTCCCTGGTCTCTGTGAGCAACGATGGTCTCCCTCTCTACCTCTCCCTGGTCTCTGTGAGCAGCGATGGTCTCCCCCCCTCCCTCTCACTGGTCTCTGTGAGCAACAATGGTCCCCCCCCCTCCATCTCCCTGGTCTCTGTGAGCAGTGATGGTCTCCCTCTCTACCTCTCCCTTGTCTCTGTGAGCAACGATGGTCTCCCTCTCTACCTCTCCCTGGTCTCTGTGAGCAACAATGGTCTCCCTCTCTACCTCTCCCTTGTCTCTGTGAGCAGCGATGGTCTCCCCCCCTCCCTATCACTGGTCTCTGTGAGCAACAATGGTCCCCCCCCCCCCCCCCTCCATCTCCCTGGTCTCTGTGAGCAGCGATGGTCTCCCTCTCTACCTCTCCCTGGTCTCTGTGAGCAGCGATGGTCTCCCTCTCTACCTCTTACTGGTCTCTGTGAGCAACAATGGTCCCCCCCCCCTCCATCACCCTGGTCTCTGTGAGCAGCGATGGTCTCCCTCTCCCTGGTCTCTGTGAGCAACGAAGGTCTCCCTCTCTCCCTCTCACTGGTCTCTGTGAGCAACAATGGTCCCCCCCCCCTCCATCTCCCTGGTCTCTGTGAGCAGCGATGGTCTCCCTCTCCCTGGTCTCTGTGAGCAACGATGGTCTCCCACCCTCCACCTCCCTGGTCTCTGTGAGCAGCGATGGTCTCCCTCTCTACCTCTCCTAGTCTCTGTGAGCAGTGATGGTCTCCCTCTCTACTTCTCCCTGGTCTCTGTGAGCAGTGATGGTCTCCCTCTCTACCTCTCCCTGGTCTCTGTGAGCAACGATGGTCTCCCTCTCTACCTCTCCCTGGTCTCTGTGATTAGCGATGGTCTCCCTCTCTACCTCTCACTGGTCTCTGTGAGCAATGATTGTCTCCACCCCTCTCTCTCCCTCATCTCTGTGAGCAGTGATGATCTCCCTCTCTACCTCTCCCTGGTCTCTGTGAGCAGCGATGGTCTCCCTCTCTACCTCTCCCTGGTCTCTGTGAGCAGCGATGGTCTCCCTCTCTACTTCTCCCTGGTCTCTGTGAGCAGCGATGGTCTCCCTCTCTACCTCTCCCTGGTCTCTGTGAGCAGCAATGGTCTCCCTCTCTACCTCTCCCTGGTCTCTGTGAGCAACGATGGTCTCCCTCTTTACCTCTTCCTGGTCTCTGTGAGCAGCGATGGTCTCCCTCTCTACCTCTCCTTGGTCTCTGTGAGCAACGATGGTCTCCCTCTCTACCTCTTCCTGGTCTCTGTGAGCAGCGATGGTCTCCCTCCCTTCCTTCCTCCCTCCTAGCTTTGGGCCACAACTTCAGGAGTCTGTGTATTGGTTGGACTCCCTGAGTTGTGCATCATTCTGGTGGTTGGCGATGGAAAATAACCATACCACTATATAGCCAGTTTCACCAACAAAAAATATCCTGTCCAGAGAAGCATATGTATAACCTCTAGAAACTCTACTTACTAGACGTAAAGTGAAATGTGTCCCTCGCTATCAAATAAACGTCGGAATCCAACTTTTGTCCGAACCGCACCATATGAATAAAGCTACCTCCCTCCCTCCCTCCCTCTTGCTAGTCTCTGTGAGCAGCGATGGTCCCCCCCTCTCTCCATCACTCTCTCTGTTCTCCGTGAGACCAACCAGCAGCAGTAGTGGTAGGTCAGGCTTGACTTACTTTCCGTCGGCCAGGTTGAGAGAGCGGAACAGCGGGTAGTCCTCGGGGGCGGGCTTGCCGCTCTGGTCCTCATACAGGAAGACCGGTGAGCGTCCCACCTCCACCCCCAGCTGCTGCACACCCTGCTCACTGTAGACAGACAGCAGGAAGGACTGGAGGCCGGCCTTGGGCCTGAGCGTGGTCAGGATGGAGAAGTCTTCAGGGAACTCACCTCCTGGAGAACAGAGGTTGCGTTAGAAATGCATACATACAGTAACACACCTCCCACACAATGCACAGAACACAGGTTAGATCAGCTTAGAAATACAGGGAACACACTATGTGACTGATTCAATCATAAGATGTGTATTATTGAGTAACAAAAAAAAAAAGCATATCACAGGTGAGGAGTCTTCGATTCAGTTACCCTTTACACATACAACTTCTTGTAGACACACATTGCTTTTATGTTTTTTTTTTTTGAGTAAGGTCTCATTTGTTCGGCAACTACCCCAGGTTTATAGTCTTTCAAGCATCCAGATAGACCTGAGCTAATCATCTAATTCTTTTTTAATTTCAGTGGGAATCGAACCAACAACCCTGGCGTTGCAAGCGCCATGCTCTACCAACTGAGCTACACAGGACCTGAGCTAATCATCTACTACTTTATTCATGTACATATATTTCCAGGCTTGAGGACAATTGTATACGTTTTAGGGCAATGATATTGAACGTGTAAAATCTCACGTATTTAGAGTACAATTTTCCCTTAGGAAGAGACAAATTGGAAGGCAACCAATGTCTGCACATTAAAAGAAAAATTTTGGACACTTTTGCTGAGTTTATTGCACACAAACAATTCTCCTTTAGCGATTTGAAAGGTTGCGCCAAAGAGGAATAAACTTAATAAAAATATCCTACAAAACTTTAAGAGGACATTATGACATTAGTTACTCCAACTGAACAGATCTATCAATGAGTCATACATGGGTTTAACACCCACATGAAATAAATCATCATTTTACAGGCTCACATAAAGCACCTGAAACACCTAATCCAGACTCATAATAATAGTTTATTATTTCTACATGACTACCATTGAGTTCATTTTTTTTCATTCCACTCAACCCTGCCCTACACTGTAAGCTTGACAATCACTAGTATCCCCCTGCAAGAACAGACTCTATAAGTACTGACTCTACAAGTACAGACTCTACAAGTATATACTCTACAAGTATAGACTCTACAAGTATAGACTCTACAAGTACAGACTCTCAAGTATAGACTCTACAAGTATAGACTCTACAGGTATAGACTCTACAAGTACAGACTCTACAAGTTTAGACTCTACAAGTACAGACTCTACAAGTACAGACTCTACAAGTATAGACTCTACAAGTATAGACTCTACAAGTATAGACTCTACAAGTACACTCTCAAGTATAGACTCTACAAGTATATACTCTACAAGTATATACTCTACAAGTATATACTCTACAAGTATATACTCTACAAGTACAGACTCTCAAGTATAGACTCTACAAGTATAGACTCTACAGGTATAGACTCTACAAGTACAGACTCTACAAGTTTAGACTCTACAAGTATAGACTCTACAAGTACAGACTCTACAAGTATAGACTCTACAAGTACAGACTCTACATCGTTGCTGATCTGTTGGTAGGAACCTTGTTAAGTGACTCCCTTACATATTGTATACAATTTTACACACACACACACACACACACACACACACACACACACACACACACACACACACACACACACACACACACACACACACACACGCACACACACACACACACACACACTGGTCAATGGTCTATAAATCCATTAACCAAACAGAAGCAGACAAAGTAGATGTAGAATCTTAATTTGATCACCCTGCTGCAGAAGAATTGCCATGCAGGAAATAGAGAACATGTAGTATATTTTAGGTTTAAAAATACTTTTGAAGTTTGTAAT
Source organism: Coregonus lavaretus (assembly GCF_964263955.1). Classification (NCBI taxonomy): domain Eukaryota; kingdom Metazoa; phylum Chordata; class Actinopteri; order Salmoniformes; family Salmonidae; genus Coregonus; species Coregonus lavaretus. The sequence goes on along the minus strand of NW_028162420.1, from coordinate 104,953 downwards.
TTCCACTTTGAACTTTCAGACTTTAAATTTCCCTCACCAAAAATGTATCAGCCCCTACAAAAATGTAAATGAATTATAATTAACATATTCATTCAAATGTCCTGTTGTTGCTGTAACAAACTGGCTCAAATTAAGATCCCACTTCTGTACAGAACACCAACTTTGCTGTGCTTCAAACTGCACAATAACCTGCACTGTGCTTTAGTTACACTAGCTAGTTCTCTGAGCCAGATTCTCTCTCCCTCTGGGGTTGGTACAATACAAATACTCTGAGGTAGGAATACAGCACTGCCACACAATCAGATCAGGGATGGCATGTCCTGTCAAAAGCCTTGGCAAGACCAACAAAAGACACTTTTAAACATCGCTCCCTTCCGCGCTGCACAGCCAGGATGTGGGGAAGGACAGAGAGAGTTTGGAGGGGAATGGAGGGATGGGGGGGAGACAGGACTCGTTTTACCTGGGAAAAGCTGCTTGGTGGGGGCACTGATCTGGGCCTGCTTTCCAACTCTGTAGGCTGTGTCTGGCTTAGATGCCCTTCGGTTTGTGCAAAATCCTGATGTTTTCCTAACTCCTTCGGGGGAATTGTGAAATTCTAGTACTTTAAGCACGTCCACTGGTTCAGCTGTTGGAGAGAGAGAGAGAAGACATAACATGAGTTATAATCTGAGAAGAACTTCACAATGCACCTGAACCTTTGTTTCAATAGTTAGAATGTCAAGCAACCACAATCTATTGCATTTACACAAAACATATGTCACGTCATACCAAACCTCTGTTTAGTCCATGAACATGGCTTTATAGCATTCAAAAGAAAGCACATTTTAATCCAGTAAACCATCTGTAAAGGGACTTTTAAAGGGTCAAATTAAGTGTTACCGAATATCTTGCTCTTTTAATAAGAAACCATATTTGTCTACAGAATATTCCCATTCTGGTGATAACCTAATGAGGAAAGACATAAAATAATTAAACATAGACAGAAGCATTGGCCCATATGTCAGACGCAGCATAAAACATGGAAGAAATCACTGTCTCCACTGGCTACATATTCCCCTGTCTCCCCTGGCTACATATTCCCCTGTCTCCCCTGGCTACATATTCCCCTGTCTCCCCTGGATACATATTCCCCTGTCTCCCCTGGATACATATTCCCCTGTCTCCCCTGGCTACATATTCCCCTGTCTCCCCTGGCTACATATTCCCCTGTCTCCCCTGGATACATATTCCCCTGTCTCCCCTGGCCACATATTCTCCTGTCTCCCCTGGATACATATTCCCCTGTCTCCCCTGGATACATATTCCCCTGTCTCCCCTGGCTACATATTCCCCTGTCTCCCCTGGCTACATATTCCCCTGTCTCCCCTGGATACATATTCCCCTTACTCCCCATGCCACATATTCCCCTGTCTCCCCTGGCCACATATTCCCCTGTCTCCCCTGGCTACATATTCCCCTGTCTCCCCTGGCTACATATTCCCCTGTCTCTCCTGGCTACATATTCCCCTGTCTCCCCTGGCCACATATTCCCCTGTCTCCCCTGGCTACATATTCCCCTGTCTCCCCTGGCTACATGTTCCCCTGTCTCCCCTGGCTACATATTCCCCTGTCTCCCCTGGCTACATATTCCCCTGTCTCCCCTGGCTACATATTCCCCATTCTCCCCTGGCTACATATCCCCCTGTCTCCCCTGGCTACATATTCCCCCGTCTCCCCTGGCTACATATTCCCCTGTCTCCCCTGGATACATATATCCCTGTCTCCCCTGGATACATATTCCCCTGTCTCCCCTGGCCACATATTCCCCTGTCTCCCCTGGATACATATTCCCCTGTCTCCCCTGGCCACATATTCCCCTGTCTCCCCTGGCTACATATTCCCCTGTCTCCCCTGGCTACATATTCCCCTGTCTCCCCTGGCTACATATTCCCCTGTCTCCCCTGGCTACATATTCCCCATTCTCCCCTGGCTACATATTCCCCTGTCTCCCCTGGCTACATATTCCCCTGTCTCCCCTGTCTATATTCCCCTGTCTCCCCTGGCCACATATTCCCCTGTCTCCCCTGGCTACATATTCCCCCGTCTCCCCTGGCTACATATTCCCCTGTCTCCCCTGGATACATATATCCCTGTCTCCCCTGGATACATATTCCCCTGTCTCCCCTGTCCACATATTCCCCTGTCTCCCCTGGCCACATATTCCCCTGTCTCCCCTGGATACATATTCCCCTGTCTCCCCTGTCCACATATTCCCCTGTCTCCCCTGGCCACATATTCCCCTGTCTCCCCTGGCTACATATTCCCCTGTCTCCCCTGGCCACATATTCCCCTGTCTCCCCTGGATACATATTCCCCTGTCTCCCCTGTCTATATTCCCCTGTCTCCCCTGGCCACATATTCCCCTGTCTCCCCTGGCTACATATTCCCCTGTCTCCCCTGGCCACATATTCCCCTGTCTCCCCTGGCTACATATTCCCCTGTCTCCCCTGGCTACATATTCCCCTGTCTCCCCTGGATACATATTCCCCTGTCTCCCCTGGATACATATTCCCCTGTCTCCCCTGGATACATATTCCCCTGTCTCCCCTGGCCACATATTCCCCTGTCTCCCCTGGATACATATTCCCCTGTCTCCCCTGGCTACATATATCCCTGTCTCCCCTGGATACATATTCCCCTGTCTCCCCTGGATACATATTCCCCTGTCTCCCCTGGTCACATATTCCCCTGTCTCCCCTGGCTACATATTGCCCTGTCTCCCCTGGCTACATTTCCCCCTGTCTCCCCTGGATATATATTCCCCTGTCTATATTCCCCTGTCTCCCCTGGCCACATATTCCCCTGTCTCCCCTGGCCACATATTCCCCTGTCTCCCCTGGATACATATTCCCCTGTCTCCCCTGGCTACATATTCCCCTGTCTCCCCTGGCCACATATTCCCCTGTCTCCCCTGGATACATATTCCCCTGTCTCCCCTGGATACATATTCCCCTGTCTCCCCTGGCCACATATTCCCCTGTCTCCCCTGGCCACATATTCCCCTGTCTCCCCTGGCTACATATTCCCCTGTCTCCCCTGGCTACATATTCCCCTGTCTCCCCTGGATACATATTCCCCTGTCTCCCCTGGCTACATATCTCCCTGTCTCCCCTGGATATATATTCCCCTGTCTATATTCCCCTGTCTATATTCCCCTGTCTCCCCTGGCTACATATTCCCCTGTCTATATTCCCCTGTCTCCCCTGGCCACATATTCCCCTGTCTCCCCTGGCTACATATTCCCCTGTCTCCCCTGGCTACATATTCCCCTGTCTCCCCTGGATACATATTCCCCTGTCTCCCCTGGCTACATATCTCCCTGTCTCCCCTGGCTACATATTCCCCTGTCTCCCCTGGCTACATATTCCCCTGTCTCCCCTGTCTATATTCCCCTGTCTCCCCTGGCCACATATTCCCCTGTCTCCCCTGGCTACATATTCCCCTGTCTCCCCTGGCTACATATTCCCCTGTCTCCCCTGGATACATATTCCCCTGTCTCCCCTGGATATATATTCCCCTGTCTCCCCTGGATACATATTCCCCTGTCTCCCCTGGCTACATATTCCCCTGTCTCCCCTGGATACATATTCCCCTGTCTCCCCTGGCTACATATTCCCCTGTCTCCCCTGGCTACATATTCCCCTGTCTCCCCTGGATACATATTCCCCATGTCTCCCCTGGCTACATATTCCCCTGTCTCCCCTGGATACATATTCCCCTATCTCCCCTGGCTACATATTCCCCTGTCTCCCCTGGCTACATATTCCCCTGTCTCCCCTGTCTATATTCCCCTGTCTCCCCTGGCTACATATTCCCCTGTCTCCCCTGTCTATATTCCCCTGTCTCCCCTGGCCACATATTCCCCTGTCTCCCCTGGATACATATTCCCCTGTCTCCCCTGGCTACATATTCCCCTGTCTCCCCTGTCTATATTCCCCTGTCTCCCCTGGCTACATATTCCCCTGTCTCCCCTGTCTATATTCCCCTGTCTCCCCTGGCCACATATTCCCCTGTCTCCCCTGGATACATATTCCCCTGTCTCCCCTGGCTACATATTCCCCTGTCTCCCCTGGATACATATTCCCCTGTCTCCCCTGGATATATATTCCCCTGTCTCCCCTGGATATATATTCCCCTGTCTCCCCTGGCTACATATCTCCATAGTGCCAGGGTTAGACCTCATCTACAGTACCATAGACTTAATCTACATTAGTGGTCCTCTGTAGCTCAGCTGGTAGCGCACAGCGCTTGTAACGCCAAGGTAGTGGGTTAAATCCCTGGGACCACCCATACACAAAAATGTATGCACGCATGACTGTAAGTTGCTTTGGATAAAAGCGTCTGCTAAATGGCATATTAATTATTTAAATTGATTTATATTTGAATTTCATGTAATGGACATAGTCAAAATTGGTGAAGTGAAATGAAAAAAATAACTTGTTTCAAAAAAATGTAAAAAATAAGTAACAGAAAAGTGGTGGATGCATATGTATTCACCCCCTTTGCTATGAAGCCCCTAAATAAGATCTGGTGCAACCAATTACCTTCAGAAGGCATATAATTAGTTAAATAAAGTCCACCTGTGTGCAATCTAAGTGTCACATGATCTGTCACATGATTTCAGTATATATACACCTGTTCTGAAAGGCCCTAGAGTCTGCACATCACTAAGCAAGGGGCACCACCAAGCAAGCGGCACCATGAAGACCAAGGAGCTCTCCAAACAGGTCAGGGTCAAAGTTGTGGAGAAGTACAGATCAGGGTTGGGTTATAAAAAAATATTCAAAACTTTGAACATCCCACGGAGCACCATTAAATCCATCTTTAAAAAATTGAAAGAATATGGCACCACAACAAACCTGCCAAGAGATGGCCGCCCACCAAAACTCACGGACCAGGCAAGGAGGGCATTAATCAGAGAGGCAACAAAGAGACCAAAGATAACCCTGAAGGAGCTGCAAAGCTCCACAGCAGAGATTGGAGTCTCTGTCCATAGGACCACTTTAAGCCATACACTCCACAGAGCTGAGCTTAACGGAAGAGTGGCCAGAAAAAAAGCCATTGCTGAAAGAAAAAAATTAGTAAACACGTTTGGTGTTCGCCAAAAGGCATGTGGGAGACTCCCCAAACATATGGAAGAAGGTACTCTGGTTAAATGAGACTAAAAATTGAGCTTTTTGGCCATCAAGGAAAATGTCTGGCACAAACCCAACACCTCTCATCATCCCCAGAACACCGTTTTGGAGAGATAGTTTAATATAATGCTAGATGTTTTGGAGAGGTAGTTTACTTAATGCTAGACGTCTTGGAGAGGTAGTTTAATTTAATGCTAAACCTTTTAGAGATGCTGTTTAATTTAATGCTAGACGTTTTGGAGAGGTAGTTTAATTTAATGCTAGATGTTTTGGAGAGGTAGTTTAATTGAGTGGTAGATGTTTTAGAGATGCTGTTTAATTTAATGCTAGATGCTTTGGAGGGGTAGTTTAATTCAATGCTAGACGTTTTGGAGAGGTAGTTTAATTTAGTGCTAGACGTTTTTGGAGAGAGTTTAATTTAATACTATACGTTTTGGAGAGGTAGTTTAATTTAATGCTAAACGTTTTGGAGAGGTAGTTTACTTCAATGCTAAACGTTTTGGAGAGGTAGTTTTTTGGGGATGTATGAAAAGGACCACCATACAGGGGCGTACCCTGTTGCTGTTAAATGGCCAACTCATAGTGTCCACATACAGGGGCCTACCCAGTTGCTTTTACTGGCTGCTCAAAAAGACCTACGGTATACTAATTGAGGACGTTGGGGGGAAAAAGATAGCTATTCTACATTAGCATTAAATATACATGAGTTGCAGGTTTTGATGTGTTACCTGTCATGTTAACATAGTTGGATACTAATGCAGATGTATTGACAAGATAACAGCGTGTTTCTGGCAGTTCTACACACACTGACACATAGTTCTGGAGCAGAGGCCAAAATGACGTCATCTTGCGGCTCTTTACTCATCACAAAACATGCCAGACCGTGAGTCAGATATGTGGAGCATGTGTAACATGTGAGTGGACAATGGATGTTTTGCGCTTCTTGACCATATTCTATTCCATTTAGCAGCCTTTCATAGATTTACTTTCTTCTGTAAAAATTAGCACATTCCTTCATTCTAAAAGGAGCCTTGTCTTCATCACAGTGGCATTCAAAGTGTATTTTAGTGTTTTACTTTTTATTCTGTCACATCAGAAATCCAAGGTACAAACCAGATAACTGATTTTGTAAATAAAAAGGGTGTCAATTCTATCTCTTCAGATGGGTTCCAATTTGTAAGTCGCTCTGGATAAGAGCGTCTGCTAAATGACGTAAATGTAAAAAATGTAACCAGTGTGAAATGGCTAGCTAGTTAGCGGTGCGCGCTTGTATTGTTTCAATCGGTGTCGTCACTCGCTCTGAGACATTGAAGTAGTTGTTTCCTGTGCTCTACAAGGGCTGCGGTAACGATGCTTCATGGGAGGCAGTTGTTGATATGTTCAGAGCAGAGGAGGCTGGTGGGAGGAGCTATTGGAAGACAGGTTCATTGTAATGGCTGGAATGGAATAAATGGAACGGTATCAAACACATCAAACGTGGAAAAACACGTTTGACTCAGGTCCATTCATTCCATTCCAGCCATTACAATGAGGCCATCCTCCTACAGCTCCTCCCACCAGCCTCCACTGGTTCAGAGGGTCCCTGGTTCAAGCTCAGGTTGGGGCAAGGAGAGGGGAACGGAAGCAACACTGTTGCACATGGAAGAATGGCACCGGAGGAAATGGCTGCCGTTTTACGGGCTCCTAACCAATTGTGCTATTGTGTGTGTTTTTTCACGTTATTTGTAACTTATTTTGTACATAATGTTTCTGCCACCGTCTCTTATGACCGAAAAGAGCTTCTGGATATCAGAACAACGAATACTCACCTCGTACTGGCCAAATAATTTTTCATTAACGAGTCGGACTCGAAGGATTCATTCGCATGAAGAAGAGACAGAGATATAGGGGACGTAGGTTGGGGTTCCTTGTAAGAATCCGACGGAGAGTGGGTAATCCGCCTCTACCATCCGTCCTATAAGCCAACGTGCAATCACTACAGGTGGCTGGGTTTCCCGTGCATCGGCAAAATAGAACAGCTGCCTCCGTTAAGACAAGGGGTGGTGGTCTGCGTCTATGTGTCAATAAAGCTGGTGTACAAAATCTAATATTAAGGAAGTCTCAAGGTTTTGCTCGCCTGAGGTAGAGTATCTCATGACAAGCTTTAGACCACACTATTTACCAAGAGAGTTTTCATCTATATTTTTCATAGCTGTCTATTTACCACCACAAACCGATGCTTGCACTAAGACCGCACTCAACGAGCTGTATAAGGCTACAAGCAAACAAGAAAACGCTCATCCAGAGGCAGCGCTCCTAGTGGTCAGGGACTTTAATGCAGGGAAACTTAAATCCGTTCTACCTAATTTCTACCAGCATGTTAAATGTGCAACCAGAGGAAAAAAAAACTCTAGACCACCTTTACTCCACACACAGAGACGCATACAAAGCTCTCCCTCGCCATCCATTTGGCAAATCTGACCATAACTCTATCCTCCTGATTCCTGCTTACAAGCAAAAACTAAAGCAGGAAGTACCAGTGACTCGCTCAATATGGAAGTGGTCAGATGACACAGATGCTAAGCTACAGGACTGTTTTGCTAGCACAGACTGGAATATGTTCCGGGATTCTTCCGATGGCATTGAGGAGTACACCACATCGGTCACTGGCTTCATCAATAAGTGCATTGATGACGTCGTCCCCACGGTGACCGTACGTACATACCCCAACCAGAAGCCATGGATTACAGGCAACATCCGCACTGAGCTAAAGGGTAGAGCTGCCGCTTTCAAGGAGTTGGATTCTAATCCAGAAGCTTATAATAAATCCTGCTATGCCCTCCGACAAATCATCGAACAGGCAAAGTGTCAATATAGGACTAAGGTTGAATCCTTCCACCACGGCTCTGATGCTTGTCGGATGTGGCAGGGCTTGCAAACTATTACGGACTACAAAGGGAAGCACAGCTGCGAGCTGCCCAGTGACACAAGCCTACAAGACGAGCTAAATTACTTCTATGTGCGCTTCGAGGCAAGCAACACTGAAGCATGCATGAGAGCACCATCTGTTCCAGACGACTGTGTGATCACGCTCTCCGTAGCCGATGTGAGTAAGACCTTTAAACAGGTCAACATTCACAAGGCCGCAGGGCCAGATGGATTACCAGGACGTGTACTCCGAGCATGCGCTGACCAACTGGCAAGTGTCTTCACTGACATTTTCAATTTGTCCCTGACTGAGTCTATAATACCAACATGTTTCAAGCAGACCACCACAGTTCCCGTGCCCAAGGACACTAAGGTAACCTGCCTAAATGACTACTGACCCGTAGCACTCACGTCTGTAGGCATGAAGTGCTTTGAAATGCTGGTCATGGCTCACATCACCATTAACCCAGATACCCTAGACCCACTCCAATTTGCATACCGCCCCAATAGATCCACAGATGATGCAATCTCAATTGCACTCCACACTGCCCTATCCCATCTGGACAAAAGGAACACCTACATGAGAATGCTATTCTTTGACTACAGCTCAGCGTTCAACACCATAGTGCCCTCAAAGCTCATCACTAAGCTAAGGACCCTGGGACTAAACACCTCCCTCTGCAACTTGATCCTGGACTTCCTAATGGGCCGCCCCCAGGTGGTAAGGGTAGGTAACAACACATCTGACACGCTGATCCTCAACATGGGGGCCCCTCAGGGGTGCGTGCTCAGTCCCCTCCTGTACTCCCTGTTCACCCATGACTGCATGGCCAAGCACGAATCCAACACCATCATTAAGTTTGCCGACAACACAACAGCGGTATGCCTGATCACCAACAACGATGAGACAGCAAATAGGGAGGTCAGAGACCTGGCAGTGTGGTGCCAGGTAAACAACCTCTCCCTCAATATTATCTATGCATAGTCACTTTACCTCTACCTACATGTACATATTACCTCAATTACCTTGACTAACCAGTGCCCCCGCTCATTGACTCTGTACCTGTACCCCCTGTATATAGTCTCGCTACTGTTATTTTACTGCTGCTCTTTAATTATTTGTTTCTATTTTCTGCTTTTTTAGAAGCAAATTTTTTTTAACTTCAGTTTATTTTAGTAAATACTTTCTTTAAACTTATTTTCCTTAAAACTGCATTGTTTGTTAAGGACTTGTAAGTAAGCATTTCACTGTAAGGTCTAAACCTGTTGTATTCGGCGAATACAATTTGATTTGATTTGATTTGAAGAAGGACATATTCTGTTCCAGGGAGGTGAAATTGTCTGATTAAAAAAAGAGAAGACCTTTTCACCTGCTGCTCCCTGAGACTCTAATAATGTATTCAGCCAGAATGTTTCTCCCTCTCTCTTCTCTCTCTGTACCTCTACCCCTCTCTCACCCTACCCCTACACTCTGCCCTCTTTGACTTCCATGCTCCAGCCTCAAACAAGACCTCTTTATGCTGGTGTGTCATACCAAGGAAACGATCCACGTGTTTACGGTGTGTTTTTGCTCTGCTCTCTTTAACTCTTTCAATTCCACTGCGTAAAATATCAAAGCTGAATATCACATTGCGGCCTTCTTCTTTAAAAAAAACAAAAAAAAACGCCAATAATTTAAGTCTAATTATAAACTGGGTGGTTTGAGCTCTGAATGGTGATTAGCTGTATACAAAACATTTATTTTTACTGCTCTAATTACATTGGTAACCAGATTATAATAGCAATAAGGCAATATACCACGGCTAAAGGCTGTATCCAGGCACTCCGTGATGCGTTGTGCGTAAGAACATCACTAAGCCATGGTTTATTGGCCATATACCACACCCCTTCGTGCTGTATTCCTTAAATATATTGCTTAATTACAAGGTATGGCTTATACAGTCCAAACAACATGTAATCATGTTCAATCAAAAGCCCCCCTCATGGAGGAAAAGGAGAGTGATCATGATGACATAAATATTCCCAACAGGGCTGTAAATCAATCTAGTCACTGATGAGACAGTCAGTGGTTGAACAGACCTACACCGACCAAACAGAACAAACGACCACTTCACTATAGACCTGGTTGTCCGTGTTTCATCGCCATTCGGAGAGCGAGAGAGGATAGGGTAGAGTAGAGTGGGTTGTGAAGGTTCTGAAATGCTAGCGTTGTCTGCAGGAATGCACCAGAAAGGACCTCATGCCCCAGGGGCAGTGAAAATGTGTATGTACACTGCTAGCTCAGACGGCACCCTGCAGAAACAGCTTAATGATCCATAAACACCCTGAAGAGAAATTCAGAAAACCCAAACTGTATATAGGCTGGATATGAAAATGAATGGAAGTGAATAGTGAATAGTCATTTATATAGGCTTGAACACCGTGGCGGGAACGCGCAACGCTCAGCGCTCAGACAACGCGGCCTTGTCACCCCAACCCAAACATGCAAGTGCAAAATTCAGGGGGGGGGGGAAGTTGGGCACGGTGTTGCACAAAGACCTCCAGTCTCTCGTTGGACTTCGGTGCGGACTAGGGCAGTGTGGAGAAAGGGTGATCCGTTTGGCAAGTCAGTGATGTGCTGCTTGACCGCTCAGATCTATCAGAACGTCCAAGGGACGGACCTCGAGGCTGCCGCCCGTCTATGGGCCGCCCCCTTCACCATCCATGGCCTGAAATAATACGTGGAAATTCGCGGTGCCAGGCTAAAATTCAATTCAAGTTAAATGATGAACAATCACCTAATTATTAATACCCACATGACATACCCTTTCCCAGTGGATCCGTCTGAAGGGTCTGTCACACTGCACAACTCCCCAAAGCTTGTTTCGACACTGATCAATCGATGAGCGCGTCATTGTCGATATTCAATGCAAATTCATCATGAAAACGAGACCCAGTTTGCCATGACCACACTTTCTTCAAAATAGGCTACATTGTCTAGGTTGCAAGATAATATTTTTTATAAATCGAGACAAGTGTCCCCACCGTAGCTCAGTTGGTAGAGCATGGCGCTTGCAACGATAGGGTTGTGGGTTCGTTTCCCACGGGGGGGCCAGTATGAAAAATGTATGCGCTCACTAACTGTAAGTCGCTCTGGATAAGAGCGTCTGCCAAATGACAAAACTTTTAAATAAAATGAAATAGCATTCAATACATATATCGGCTCTGTGGGACCATCAACGTTTTAATGTAGTGTATTGTAAAACAGTAATGTGACCAGTGACAGTAACTCATGGGGCCAATATTCAATGATACCGGGTCCATTAGAGAGATTCGGAGAGTCTGCTTGTGAATCGGCTCTAGAAATGCCCCCAGGAGTAGAACTGACAGACACCTCTCCTCTTTAGCAAACTGTGAGGCTGCAAACCGTGCGGAATTCCACCCTGCTGACCATATTGACCTGGCTGAACCATGTCCACACACAACTGACCGACCAGAGGTTCACATTAAATCTCTAAAAGCTGTCTCTAAATGGGGTGCTATTGACACATTATTTTACGGCTCCTTCATAACTAAACTAAGCAAGGGGAAAGAAAAGCCTGTGCACCAAATAAACTAAGTGAACAATTGAGTTTTAACTGTTTTAACTTTATTGTGGCTATAATAGGCTATACGAAAAAACTGAATAAAAAAGAAGTAGATGGTATATTAATATAATATATAATGCATTAGAATAAATGTGACCAAAATCGTCATAACTTTTTGAAACACTTGTCAGCGATACCTACTATTTATTTGGAACCAATATCAATAGTGTACAATGTATATTTGGGTCCATGTCTTTTAACTTAAATGTTCAATAAAAATATGTGATTCGCTTTACTTTGTGAGGAGGGGCACTTTGGTACAACTGTAGTTAATTGGATCCACAGACCTCTTGACCGAATCAAACAGTCTCTTTCCTATCCTTCTTCGTACATCTAGTTACGTTGCTAATTGAAAATACCTAATCAATTACAGACAGTTACCAAAACCCGACCCTCTTGTGTTCCCTGATCTCTCCCTGTATCTCTCCCCGTATCTCCATCACGTTTTCAAGAGTCCCCAGTACGGTTTCTGCCACGGCTGGCTGATAGTCCCTAGTCTACTCACTGTAACTTTTACACAACGTTTTTGGCTCCTGACAATTATTCTTACCTGCTCTGACATGTGTAGCCTGCAGAACCAGTGTTAAAGTGATGAGTGCGGTTACAGTGGAATCCATAAGCTGCCTTTTCGTTTTCCACCTTGTGGACCACCTTTGCATCTCCATGGTCCACAAAAGTGAAGAAAACTTTGGCGGCTTCAAGTGATGTTAAATGACGTCCCTTCCACAATCCCTGTGTTATGGATAATTGCACTAAACAGCCATAAGTGAGGGGTGTTTAGTCTCTTCTCTCAGCCACTCCAGGCCCCGATACGGTCTTCCTTTCCAGTGCCCAGCCTTCCGACTGAATGTATTTGGGTTTTAATCAACAGGCACAGAGAGCACTCGTTGCCCTAGGAGCGACACCGACAGGAGGGCTGGGCAAGCACCGCACACCAGACCCACAGTTACAGGGAAATGTCAAGGGAAAAAAGACCCCTGATTAGCAAATCACAGGGCTAGAAATTATCCTTGGGATCCACCCATCAGTTTTACAAAGCTCCTGCGAATTAAGTCTTCCCTGAGCGCGTGCACGTAAAAAAAAGAAGAAAAAAAAAAGAAGAAGAAGAGAGAAAAAAAAACGGTCTCTACTTCCTGGAAATGTCCTGGGAATGAACGGAATGGCACTGGGGTGAGAGACAGAATTTGGCATGTGAGCATAATTCCCACTGTTGGACAGTGTCTGGTGGACTGTCTCCAGTCACCCACTGCAGGTAGTGTTGCTTGTGTTCATATAGGATGCACAATTAGTTAATTACAGGAAACATAAAACATACTTTATTGCATCATGAAGCAGATTTTTAGCGTCACATCATGCATGAGCAATGCATGTCATGGGATTAATTTTCACTCGTGTTCTCCAAATGTTCTCTCCCCTGACAGACTTCTGATATTCTCAATAAATATTAGAGACATTCCTGAAGGCCTACTGGGCTGGGACATTATAGCGGACTGTTAAGAGACAGAGAAAGAGAGGGAGAGAGGGGGAGAAAGAGAGGGAGAGAGGGGGGGAGAGAGAGAGAGAGAGAGAGAGAGAGAGAGAGAGAGGAACTCATAGCCCCAACTCATACCCCCTACCCCTATCCTCACTCCAGCCCCTCATAAACCCTACCCCCAACTCATACCCCCTCACTCCAGCCCAACTCATACACCCTACCCCCTACCCCCAGCCTCACTCCAGCCCAACTCATTCCCCCTACCCCCCAGCCTCACTCCAGCCAGACTCATACCCCCTACCCCCACCTCTAGCCCTACTCCTCCCAAACTCAATGCCACAGTCTCAGGACGAGCAAGTGAAACGTCCACTGACAGAATGCTACTTTTCAGGGCTTGTCTGGTCAATATTGTCTATTTCTCTATTGGCTCCATAAGGTCTGTCGCAACCAAGCACACTCTATCATGGTCAGGTGCCTACTAACATGTCTGGCCAGTCGGAAGCAGGGTGTCTGTATACCCACTACTACTCTCTCTCTCTCTCTCTGCAAAATCAGTAAGGCAATGGTAAGGCGTCAGTAAGGCATCTGTCAACATGCTTGTCTTGTCTATCCTGAGATACACAGTATTGATCCCAAATGGCACCCTATCCCCTGTATAGTGCACTACTTTCTACCAGGGCCCATAAGGAATAGGGTGCCTTTTGGGACATAGACAGCCTTTGGGCTGATCCTGAGACAAGTGGTATTTTTTGTATTTTATTAGGATCCCCATTAGCTGTTGCAAAAGCCGCAGCAACTCTTCCTGGGGTCCACACAAAACATGAAATAATACAGAACATTAATAGACAAGAACAGCTCAAGGACAGAACTACATACATTTAAAAACGGCACAGATAGCCTGCATATCAATACATGCACACAAAATATCTAGGTCAAATAGGGGAGAGGCGTTGTGCCGTGAAGTGTTGCTTTATCTGTTTTTTGAAACCAGGTTTGTTGTTCATTTGAGCAATATGAGATGGAAGAGAGTTCCATGCAATAATGGCTCTATATAATACTGCACTCTTTCTTGAATTTGTTCTGGATTTGGGGACTGTGAAAAGACCCCTGGTAGCAATGTCTGGTGGGGTAAGTGTGTGTGTCAGAGCTGTGTGTAAGTTGACTATGCAAACAATTTGGGATTTTCAACACATTAATGATTCTTATAAAAATAAGTGATGCAGTCAGTCTCTCCTCAACTCTTATCCAAGAGAGACGGGCATGCATAGTATTTATATCAGCCCTCTGATTACAATGAAGAGCCAGACGTGCCGCTCTGTTCTGGGCCAGCTGCAGCTTAACTAGGTCTTTCCTTGCAGCACTCGACCACACGACTGGACAGTAATCAAGATAAGACAAAACTAGAGCCTGCAGGACTTGTTTTGTGGAGTGTGGTGTCAAAAAAACAGAACATCTCTTTATTACGGACAGACCTCTCCCAATCTTTACAATCATTGTATCTATACGTTTTGACCATGACGGTTTACAATCTAAGGTAATGCCAAGTAATTTAGTCTCCTCAACTTGTTCAACAGCCACACCATTCATGACAAGATTCAGCTGAGGTCTAGATTATACGGAATGATTTGTACCAAGTACCATACTCTTAGTTTTAGAGATGTTTGGTACCAGTTTATTACTGGTCACCCATTCCAAAACTGACTGGAACTCCTTGTTAAGGGTTTCAGTGACTTCATTAGCTGTGGTTGTTGCCACGTATATGGTTGAATCATCAGCATACAGTGCTGCTTGAAAGTATGTGAACCCAACAGGGCTGGTCATTATTTTGATATAAAATATTAAAATAAACATATAAAATCCTTATCTAAACCCCAATTCGTAAATAAAGACATTCCTAGTAAATGACAGAAACTATTTTCATTGTTTATTTAACAAAAGTGGTTTATTTAACAGAAACTAAGATTTGATGTGTGCAAAAATATGTGAACCCCTTCAGTCAATAGCTTGTGGCATCTCCATTAGCAGCGATAACTTGGACTAAACGTCTCCTATAGCCAGTAATCTGTTTTGAGGGATTTTTGCCCACTTCTCCTTACAGAACTCAGCCAATTGAGTGAGGTATGAGGGGTGACTGGAATTAACTGCCCGCTTCAGGTCCTGCCACAGCATCTGTTTGGATTTAGGTCAGGACTTTGACTTGGCCAATCCAAAATACAAATCTTCTTTCTCCTGAGCCATTCTTTGGTAGATTTGCTTCAATGCTTTGGGTCATTGTCTTGTTGGAAGACCCATTTTCTGCCCAGCTTTAGCTCCTTGACTGATGGCCTGACGTTCTGTTCAAGAATCTCCTGGTATACCTCAGAATTCATGGTTCCCTTAATGATGTGGAGTCGTCCAGGTCCAGAAGAGGAAAATCAGCCCCAAATCTTGACATTCCCACCACCATGCTTGACTGTTGGGATAAGGTTATTTTGGTGGTAGGCAGTGTTGAGTTTTCGCCAAACATAGCTGTGTTGTACAGAGAGGCGTTGTGCCGTGATGTCAATTTTGGACTCATTGGTCTAAAGAGTGGACTTCTAGAAACCTTCAGGTTTGTCCAGGTGGTCTCTGGTAAAGTTAAGACGGGCAGTTTGGTTCTTTTTTGACAGCAGAGGCTTCTTCCTAGCAACCCTCCCATGAATGGCATTTCGATTCAGTGTTCTTCTTATTGTTGAAGCATGCAGTTACCTGAGATGCAGCAAGGGAGGTCTGCAAAAATGTTATGGGTTGGCTTTTACATGATTTATTATTGTTCTTGTGACTCTTGGGGATATTTTGGAAGGGCGTCCACTTCTAGGCCGAGTTTCTGTCATGTTAAATGCTCTCCATTTGTAAATTATTTGCCTCACAGTGGACTGATGGAGCTCAAATCTATTTGAGATGGTTTTATAGCCTTCCCCAGACTGAGGTGCTCTCACTACCCTTGTCCTGATGTCCTCTGAGATCTCCTTTCCTCTTGGCATGGTGTGCTGTGCATTCACCCGGATGGGTAACACCAATCTGACCAGGTTTCTTATCTCTATTTATCAGAATTCCGCCCAAGCTCTTTCCTAACGATCTCTCCTTTGATTGGTTAATTGGGTAGCTAAATATTTACCCACCTGATTCTACTTAACTACTTGATTTAACCAATGCAACTTGGGGTTCACTTATTTTTGCACCTGCACTAATTCCTTTTTAATTTAGTTTTTCTACAACACGCATGATTTCCTCTACACCAACATATGGTATTGGTAAATATAAACCTGTTATGTCAGATCAAAAAGACTGGTTCTGATTAAATGAAGATTTCATGGTAAAAACGGAAGAAATCTGTTATTGCACAAGCGGTTCACATACTTTCAAGCAGCACTGTACAGTCGTGGTCAAAAGTTTTGAGAATGACACAAGTATTGGTCTTCACAAAGTTCGCTGCTTCATTGTAATGAGATATTTTTGTCAGATGTTACTATGGTATACTGAAGTATAATTACAAGCATTCCATAACTGTCAAAGGCTTTAATTAACAATTACATTAAGTTTATGCAAAGAGTCAATATTTGCAGTGTTGACCCTTCTTTTTCAAGACCTCTGCAATCCGCCCTGGCATGCTGTCAATTAACTTCTGGGCCACATCCTGACTGATGGCAGCCCATTCTTGCATAATCAATGCTTGGAGTTTGTCAGAATTTGTGGGTTTTTGTTTGTCCACCAGCATCTTGAGGATCAACCACAAGTTCTCAAAGGGATTAAGGTCTGGGGAGTTTCCTGGCCATGGACCCAAAATGTCGATGTTTTGTTCCCCGAGTCACTTAGTTATCACTTTTGCCTTATGGCAAGGTGCTCCATCATGCTGGAAAAGGCATTGGTTGTCACCAAACTGTTCTTGGATGGTGGGGAGAAGTTGCTCTCGGAGGATGTGTTGGTACCATTCTTTATTCATGGCTGTGTTCTTAGGCAAAATTGTGAGTGAGCCCACTCCCTTGGCTGAGAAGCAACCCCACACATGAATGGTCTCAGCATGCTTTACTGTTGGCATGACACAGGAATGATGGTAGCGCTCACCTTGTCTTCTCCGGACAAGCTTTTTTCCGGATGCCCCAAACAATCGGAAAGGGGATTCATCAGAGAACATGACTTTACCCCAGTCCTCAGCAGTCCAATGCCTGTACCTTTTGCAGAATATCAGTCTGTCCCTGATGTTTTTCCTGGAGAGAAGTGGCTTCTTTGCTGCCCTTCTTGACACCAGGCCATCCTCCAAAAGTCTTCGCCTCACTGTGCGTGCATATGCACTCACACCTGCCTGCTGCCATTCCTGAGTAAGCTCTGCACTGGTGGTGCCCCGATCCCGCAGCTGAATCAACTTTAGGAGACGGTCCTGGCGCTTGCTGGACTTTCCAGCAACAATTGAACCTCTCTCCTTGAAATTCTTGATGATCCGATAAATGGTTGATTTAGGTGCAATTTTACTAGCAGCAATATCCTTGCCTGTGAAGCCCTTTTTGTGCAAAGCAATGATGACGGCACGTGTTTCCTTGCAGGTAACCATGGTTAACAGAGGAAGAACAATGATTTCAAGCACCACCCTCCTTTTAAAGCTTCCAGTCTGTTATTCTAACTCAATCAGCATGACCGAGTGCCTTGTCCTCGTCAACACTCTCACCTGTGTTAACAAGAGAATCACTGACATGATGGCAGCTGGTCCTTTTGTGGCAGGGCTGAAATGCAGTGTAAATGTTTTTTGGGGATTAAGTTCATTTTCATGGCAAAGAGGGACTTTGCAATTAATTGTAATTAATTTGATCACTCTTCATGACATTCTGGAGTACATGCAAATTGCCATCATCAAAACTGAGGCAGCAGACTTTGTGAAAATTAGTATTTGTGTCATTCTCAAAACTTTTGACCACGACTGTACATGGACACACAGGCTTTATTTAATGCAAGTGGCATATCATTGGTAAAAATAGAAAAAAGTAGAAGGGCCTAGACAACTGCCCTGCAGTACACCCCTCCTTACATGTTTGACATTAGAGAAGCTTCCATTAAAGAAAAGCCTCTGAGTTCTATTCGATAGATAGCTCTGAATCCACAATATGGCAGAGGTTGAAAAGCCATAAAACACACATTTTCTCAACAACAGGTCATGGTCAACAATATAACAGTGCAGCTCCCACAATCTTCTTATCATCCATTTATTTCAACCAATCATCAGTCATTTGTGTCAGTGCAGTACATATTGAGTGCCCTTCCCTATAAGCATGTTGAAAGTGTGTTGTCAATTTGTTTACAGAGAAAAAGCATTGTATTTGGTCAAACACCATTTTTTCCAACAGTTTGCTAAGAGCTGGCAGCAAGCTGATAGGTCTACTGTTAGAACCAGTAAAGGCCGCTTTACCACTCTTGGGTAGCGGAATGACTTTGGCTTCCCTCCAGGCCTGAGGACAAACACTTTCCTCTAGGCTCAGATTAAAGATATGACAGATAGGAGTGGCCATAGAGTCAGCTATCATCCTCAGTAGCTTTTCATCTAAATTGTCAATGACAGGAGGTTTGTCATTATTGATCGATAACAACATTTTTTTCCAAATATGTGTATGTGACCAACGATTTGATTTGATTTGACCTGTCCCACACTAATTTGACAAAAAATGATTGACTGTCAGGTCCCTCCACAGACAGACCAAATGTAGGTAATGATCTTGTGATAGATTGGTGTCCTGCCAGTACAGGGAGAGCTGCCCAGAACATCATGCTTCTCCACGGTTCAGAGACCACAGACCTGAGACAAGACCACAGACCTGAGACAAGATCACAGACCTGAGACAAGACCACAGATCTGAGACAAGACCACAGACCTGATACAAGACCACAGACCTGAGACAAGACCACAGACCTGAGACAAGACCACAGACAATGGATGCATCCTTAATGGCACCTTGTTCTCTATTTAGTGCACTACCTTTGATCAGAGCCATATGGGCCCAGGTCAAAAGTAGTGCACTCCGATGAAGGCAATAGGGTGCCACTTGGGATGTAGTCAATGGCACTGAACTGGGCAGCACAACTCCAGTTAGAGAATCCACAGCCCCCCGTGTAGCTCAGTTGGTAGAGCATGAACTGGGCAGCACAACTCCAGTTAGATAATTAATGCAAGTGACTGTTTGGAGTATTGAATAAAAGCAGGTTATCAATCGTTTTACCATTGGCTTATAGAAGAACATTTTACATTTTAGTAGACGCTCTTATCCAGAGCGACGTACAGGAGCAATTAGGGTTAAGTGCCTTGCTCAAGGGCACATTGACAGATTTTTCACTTAGTTGGCTCGGGGATTAGAACCAGTGACCTTTCAGTTACTGGCACAATGCTCTTAACCACTAAGCTACCTGCCACCCCAAATCATCCACGTATAATTATGAGACGTATCTGTGTTGGTTGTCTCATTAGAATTAGGGAAAGACATGAAACGTATGGAAAATAATTGGATACATTGTGTAAGGGGTTGTGGAATTGAGACATTATTTTGGTATTTGCCAAATTAGATTAGATTTGTATGACAAAACATTTTAAAAATCCAGTTTGACTGGGGATTATCAGCAAAGCCATTTGAGCTGGTGTTCATGAGCCAGTTGGTCAGATATTGCATTATGTTACTTTATGTCTGAATACTATGAATGAAACGTGGAGGAAAGCAGCTTTTCCATTGGAAGTTGAGCGTTGGGTTTACACAGATTGGGGTTAAAACGTGGCTGTTGTGACTACGGAGCTACTGCCCCTGGTAGTGGACCTGTCTATCTCCCCATGGACCTCTAGACCAGGACAAACCATGAGAATAATAGGCTATATAGTCATCTGTGTATGTACTGTATATCTTGTCATGTTTTTTCAGTGTATCATTTTGTGGGGTTATGTTGGTATCTATCAAGATGTCTGCCATTCTTGTCATATCCACAGTGCTTGACTTGAACTGAAATAGGTGCCGGAACTCATTTTGCGTGCCGGTACTGTTTATATTACAGTGATATTCTATAAGAGGAACACGAGCTCAAGCGGTCGAAAATTTGAAGTGCCGATTCTCAGCTCCGGTGAGCTCCTGCCAAAGTCAAACACTGGATCTAATGTTAGGGCATTGTTATAGAAGGACACAGCTTTTTATAATATTATTTCACATTTTATTTCAAAGAAATGAAAATAAACACAGATTTTACATGATCCCTGTACTCTGATGTTTTAATGGTGGCTGTATTTTGATACTTTCTTATTTTGAGATGGTTGTATTTCCGTGCAGACAGTAAGTTATGAAGCACTTCTGCTTGAAAAAGAAGATGCGTCCTCTATATTCATAAAATGTCTACCATATGATTTAGCATGCAAACTGTCTGCTAATTTATAACACAACTAGACAGTCTAATGATGCTATAATTACTGTCTGCATGCTCACTGTCCGTCCGTCCGTCTGTCTATTTGAGAAAATCAGAAGAGAAAAAAATGTCGTGGAAATGTTAATCAATAATGGAGGAGAGACAAGGTCAATCACCAATCAGGATATTACTTTATTCAAAACGTGTTAATAAAGCAGCAGGTCACACCACCCACGCACGTGAATGGAGTGAGTGCTTTGCAATATTGAGGCTGTGTAAAGGGAGCTCTCATATACAAAGAATACAAATATATTTTTCTATTGCACGATACACCCTCCTATTCTACATAACAAACACGGTATTAAAAATACTAACACATAGTCATAACAAGTGTGTTGTGTGTGGGTATTTGCAAACCATAGGGCAAAAACAAACAAAAATGGCCAGGCCTTATTGAATTTGGGAGCTCCCTTTACGGCCGAATCTGGATACCTTTATACTTATAAAACTGCCGAATTTCACTAACTGCGCTCCCCAGACCACAGTCTCAGGAAACATTTCAAAGAGAGAGATAATGACTAACCCCTCTCCTGGAAGAGAAAGTGTATATTTCGTTAACGTTCACTATAGTACATCTTAATCAGCCACCCAAACGATTAAACTACAAACCAAACATGATAATGATAAAACCACTGTCCTCCCTCCAATCATTAATCGTTTGTTTTAATCCATCCCAACGTTTATATACATTTAGACACGCTATCCTTAGACACAGAAACATTTATCTCGCGATTCACTTCCGTATCTGACTAGTCCCTCTTTTCCCCATGATTTTCCAATAACTACCACACCACAATGCCCTTCATGTTCATGAACAAACATTTTAAAACGTAATTTTTGGTTTTGACGCTTGACAGAATTGCTTCTTAAAAACTATATTAACACTTACTCTTAATATTAACTCCAATCTAATTTCCTGCAGGGTAAAGTTAAAACACCTCAGATGATACAGCTTCCCGTTAAGCAGAACAAACCCAGAACTCCTTTCCGGTAATCTTATTATTGTAACCTGTTGCATTGATTTAGTAAAAATATAAACCTGTTGTTTAACAAATCAAGAAGGTTCAACAGGTTGGTGCTGTCTCATCAGCGTAATAGTCTAAACTAACTGCAATCCACTTTAATTACTTGACAATGTTCCACGTAATGGAAACATATTATCGTTTTAGAATACATTAACTGTTTGCTTAAATCAGTGGTGTTACCCAAACTATAGAATTGAGTAATAATAATTAGAAATAGTCAAAAACATCTCCGCATTCAACTTAGTCATACCTCTACACCAAACCAACCCACTTTGTCCTTTACAGCCTGATATAGCCCAGCGAGCACGACTCGCTTTCAGCCACGGACTAAAACATGGAAACTCCTCTATTCGTTCTAGTAGAAAAAAACATTAAAAAACAAACAAACAACGTTCTGCGTGAAAAAAAAAACTAAAAAAACTTGACAACTTTGTTTTCTCCTTTCTGCATCTTATTAAATTATTTCAAAATTAACATGTTATGCGCCAAATAAAATACATCGGCCAATTCATAAGGAAAAAGATACATTTCGATGGGCGCTAAAACAGTTCACAACGCTAGAGCCTCTTTCTGCCCACAACTTCAATTCATCGCTGTTGTAGCCTAGTTTGTTTTACTACAGGTAGTAAAACAAACACTTGGGGTTTTTTACGTCATTTAGCAGACGCTCTTATCCAGAGCGACTTACATTATTTTTAAATTGTTCATACCCCCGTGGGAATCGAACCCACAACCCTGGCGTTGCAAACGCCATGCTCTACCAACTGAGCCACATCCCTGCCGGCCATTCCTTTTTTTTTTTGTTTATGCCATTTAGCAGACGCTTTTATCCAAAGCGACTTACAGTCATGCGTGCATACATTTTTTTTTTTTTTGTGTGTGTATGGGTGGTCCCAGGGATCGAACCCACTACCTTGGCATTACAAGCGCCGTGCTCTACCAGCTGAGCTACAGAGGACCACGATTCCCTCCCCTACCCTAGACAACGCTGGGCCAATTGTGCGCCGCCCCATTGGTCTCCCGGTCACGGCCGGCTACAACAGAGCCCGGATTCGAACCAGGATCTCTAGTAGCACAGCTAGCACTGCAATGCAGTGCCTTAGACCACTGTGCCACTCAGTGGCACTCAATGACCAGCATACATTCAATTCACATTCAATTCAGTAATTTAAACCCCATTCTCAGTAGGTTCCCTCCAGCAAACCATAAGGCCACACAAAAAGTTATTACAACAAAATCGTCCCGCTATTCATGTTAAATAAATTAGTATTTAAATTTGAATTAAGCAAGCTGCTAAATCGTTCAGTATATATCTTAAAACAAACACTGGCTGATATATCTATCTAAGCAAAACATACCAATAGTTGCATTACAATCAGAATCTCAGATGTTAGTCCGTAACATAGAACCTATGCCTATTGAAATGACAAGTCAATTCCGCAAATAACCCAATTATAATGGTTTGTTTCTTAACGTCTGACACATAATAACGACTCAAAGGGAAATAAATGATCAGTCAACGAGTTAAATCCACATTCGTTGATTTGGAAACAGATCTGGCGACTTTAATAAAAGCGGATTATCTTTTCCCTTGCGACATAATGAAATTCCTTTATTACATCACATTTGCTCCGCGATGAGTATCATCTTGATAGAAAACCCTAAGTTTTGCTTTGTACTACGTTATAAGTTACGTTGAGATTCCACCTTAATTCACTGTAACTGTATGGGGAAAGGGTTTATTCGTTAAATATAGCAACTCCTCGCATACTGAAGAAAAAAAACTAATTTTCAGACCTTATGGGCACTTTTAGTTTTTAATGTTTTACCTGGACAGAGAAAATCCCATAAACGTTTTATAGTTACATCGGTTAGGGTAAGTCAATTCCCCATATTTTTACCAAAAGTGGACATACGCCAACCATGTTCTGAGACTATTACCCAGTCATATAATGCTTAAACCTTATCTTTACCAAATTATCCATAAACGGACCACTCTATCCCACCCCTGACGTACGTCTACGTTTGGGTGCGCAAGTTGGTATATTTATCATTATGTCCATTATTACTCATCAAATCTCTAGTAATCGATTATACACACATACAATTTGGCATATTTTCATATATTCACAGAATCTATATATATATAACGTTAGAAATCTTAGGTACTCACATCCACCACTCCATGTACTCTCCTTCGCTACAAAGCAGCTCCAAAGCGGAAAAAAACTCAAGTTTCCTGGACGCTGGCCTGCGGTTCATGGGAATAATGCTCCACACCTATCCTCAACGGTTCTCTAGACTTCCAAACTTGCCACTACTGTCTAAAATAACATCCTGTACTTAATAATACCAAATAATGTTTACTATGATAGGCAGTGGTGGACGGAACCACAAGATAACACTTATTATGCAAATGTGTATATCTTATTAGCCAAATTTAAGGTGAACACTTATTTCTACATTCACACAAATCTCATATCACATTCACAGAATACCACAAACACTCACAATAAGATCTAACAATAGTAACCCAGGGCCCAACGCAGACGACACACCACTAATCTTCTCCTTTCCCCCTTCTGATAACCAGGTGGCGAATCGCATCTCTGCATGTCTGGCAGACATATCAGTATGGATGACGGATCACCACCTCATGCTGAACCTTGGCAAGACGGAGCTGCTCTTCCTCCCGGGGAAGGACTGCCCGTTCCATGATCTTGCCATCACGGTTGACAACTCCGTTGTGTCCTCCTCCCAGAGTGCGATGAGCCTTGGCGTGACCCTGGACAACACTCTGTCGTTCTCCGCTAACATCAAGGCGGTGACCCGATCCTGTAGGTTCATGCTCTACAACATTCGGAGAGTACGACCCTGACTTACACAGGAAGCGGCACAGGTCCTAATCCAGGCACTTGTCATCTCCTGTCTGGATTACTGCAACTCACTGTTGGCTGGGCTCCCTGCCTGTGCCATTAAACCCCTACAACTCATCCAGAATGCCGCAGCCCGTCTGGTGTTCAACCTTCCCAAGTTCTCTCACGTCACCCCGCTCCTCCGCACACTCCACTGGCTTCCAGTTGAAGCTCGCATCTGCTACAAGACCATGGTGCTTGCCTAAGGAGCTGTGAGGGGAACGGCACCTCCGTACCTTCAGGCTCTGATCAGTCCCTACACCCAAACGAGGGCATTGCGTTCATCCACCTCTGGCCTGCTGGCTCCCCTACCTCTGCGGAAGCACAGTTCCCGCTCAGCCCAGTCAAAACTGTTCGCTGCTCTGGCACCCCAATGGTGGAACAAGCGCCCTCAGGACGCCAGGACAGCGGAGTCACTCACCACCTTCCGGAGACATTTGAAACCCCACCTCTTTAAGGAATACCTGGGATAGGATAAAGTAATCCTTCTAAAAAAAATAATAATAATTTGGAAAGTGGTTATCCCACTAGCAAAGAGATAGGTTCCCAAAACACCAAATATGCTCAGCTGTGATGCCATTCGTACAATGTTGAAGTTAGGTAGCACACAACATTCCCTTCATGTTGTAGGAATGAAAGAAGTCAGTTTTTATGATGTTCATAGCATATTTGTTTTTAGGTTTAACTAAATCTTCCATTGAAGTTCACAGAATATATATTTTACCTTGTCTTGGAGGTCCTCTGAACATTTCAAGAACATTTAGAAAATGTTATATTTAAGTTTACCTAATAATACCACAACATTGTCAGCATGCAAATGTATAGCACTTTATAACGCATAAGAAAGCAGATTGAAATACATTGCCACTACGTTTCTCTCCAGATTTATCGCCAATTCACGTTAGAGGACTGTATTGAAGGTGATATAGAGACACATGGCATTTTCATTTCATTCACAGGACATTTGAACAGCATTAATCCATTTTAAAAATCATATGTTGACAATCTACACATGATTTAATTCAATTGTACAAACAAACCATATTGTTTACTCTTCATATGTTGACAATCTGTGTGAGGTTTTGAACCTGCAATATTGGTACCTTAACATAGCTCTTTTATCCTCTGCGCCACCAGGGAAATTCTCATACACCTTATGTTTTCAGTATGGTTGCCATGGCAGTATGGTTGCCATGGCAGTATGGTTGCCATGGCAGTATGATCAGGCAGGATTTCCATGCTTCCTTTTTAGCCTATCTTAGACAAAACTAACCCAGGGAAATACAGGTAACTGGGTTATGCGCCATCACTTCACCTATCCTCGTTATATGCGGCGTACTTCTGGTCCCATGTTTACAAGGTATCCAAGACAACGAGCGCTGATCTAGGACCACTTCTGCTTTTCAGATCATGAAATATAAAGCCAGGGGGGGAACCATATGAAGCATCTCAAAGTAGAAATGATGGTCAAACAGGACAGAACACAATTTCTGAGTCATTTAATACGTTCCCATCCTCTTCATGTGCTGTGTACTTGTAACTGTATTCTATGATTGTTTAACTTGATCACGTGTTGAAAGTCTTATAAAAAAGGTTTGGCACTGAGCCTTTTTCTAAAAGATTTTATGAGTTGGAGAACACATGTAAAATGTATCATCATGATGATGTGGCCGGTGACACTTTGTTTCTTGAAATTCCAATATCTTGAAAAATACAGTAACCTCTCAAGGATTGGACCCCTTTTTTTCAATTTTCGGCAAAAATGACATACCCAAATCTAACTGCCTGTAGCTCAGGACCTGAAGCAAGGATATGCATATTATTGATACCATTTGAAAGGAAACACTTTGAAGTTTGTGGAAATGTGAAAATAATGTAAGAGAATATAACACATTAGATCTGGTAAAAGATAATACAAACGAAAAAACATGCATTTTCTATTTATTGTTTTGTTCCATCATCTTTGAAATGCAAGAGAAAGGCCACAATATAATATTGCAGTTTAGGCGCAATTTAGATTTTGGACACTAGATGGCAGCAGTGTGTGTGCAATGTTTCAGATTGATCCAGTAAAGCATTGTAATTTATTTTATTTTTTATTTCACCTTTATTTAACCAGGTAAGCCAGTTGATAACAAGTTCTCATTTACAACTGCGACCTGGCCAAGATAAAGCAAAGCAGTGCGATAAAAACAACAACACAGAGTTACATATGGGGAAAACAAAACAAAGTCAAAAATACAACAGAAATAAATATTGTGATGTCACGAGAGGCTGTGTCCTGGAGGGACGTTACATCCCCCTGAGATGGCTGCAAACCCAGACAGCTATGGCTCCATCTGCTGGTATGGTCGGGAACTCCACCCCTCTATGGCCAATCTTCCCACGCAGCTGAAACAAATCAGGAGCTGATGAGCTGAAGGTTTTTGGAAGGGAAGAGACACACTGAGAGGGAGTGTGTGGGTTGTGAAGAAACACAGTCTCCAACCTGGGCTCTCTGGAGGACAAGAGTGCTGCACGTCCACTTCCATGAGGAATATAAGGATTTGGAGATACTTACCTTTGGGAAATACTCACCTTTGGATATATTCGCCTGTGGAAATACGGGAGAGACATTTGGAAGGACTTTTTGCTGGG
Source organism: Coregonus lavaretus (assembly GCF_964263955.1). Taxonomy (NCBI): domain Eukaryota; kingdom Metazoa; phylum Chordata; class Actinopteri; order Salmoniformes; family Salmonidae; genus Coregonus; species Coregonus lavaretus. The sequence goes on along the minus strand of NW_028162420.1, from coordinate 77,755 downwards.
TTGGCCACTAGCTGCAACGTGGACTACAGTAAGGCTGGGGAAAAGTTATCTGAGCGAGGGAGAATTATGATTTTGGATGTGGAAGAGACATCCCTGAACTGTTAACCCTTAAAGAGCCACAAGAGAACAGAAGTTTGTTATATTTTCGTTAATTTCCCAAGACCCTTAATAAAATCCTTGTTTTGTTTGAACCTTGTCTCCTGGCACTACTTGAGCAATCCCGCTGAAAGCTGTGTAGCCTCTCGTGACGTCACAATATATATACAGTGTGTGCAAATGTAGCAAGTTATGGAGGTAAGGCAATAAATAGGCTATAGTGCAAAATAAATACAATTAGTATTAACACTGGAATGCTAGATGTGCAAGATATGATGTGCAAATAGAGATACTGGGGTACTGTAACACTGGACTATTTTGTATCAAGTCTGCCCAAATGTGCCGAATTGGTCAATTAATACATTTTCAGGTAATAACTATACAGAACATACAAAAATGATATGGTAATACAAAATGTAAGTTTACACACTCCCAGGAATGTCATAACTGATGGATTATTAGCTTATACACTAACTTTCACACATCTAGATGGCCGGGCGGGGTGGGTGTGGAGCCAGAGACAGCAGGGGTTCAAACTTTAGAACCCAGTTCCTAAATTTGAATATAAAAATTGATTTTATCAAACAAAACTATGCTACATTTTATCTCTGGGAACCTTAGGATGACAAATCAGAACAAGATTACTGAATGTAAGTACATTATTTACCTTCAGAGGTGAGTGTATCAAACCAGTTGCCGTGATACGTTTTTTGTTGTTGTGCACTCTCCTCAAACAATAACATGGTATTTTTTCACTGTAATAGCTCCTGTAAATTGGACAGTGCAGTTAGATTAACAAGAATTTCAGCTTTCTGCCCATATAAGACATGTCTATGTCCTGGAAAGTTTGCTGTTACTTACAACAGTCATGCTAATCACATTAGCGCACGTTAGCTCACCCGTCCCGTATACGGGACACCGATCCCATAGAGGTTAAACAAATAGAGTAGACTAACACCCTTAAAAAAATATAGTTGACTAACACCCTTAAACACTGTCAGTAGACTAACACCCTTAAACACTGTCAGTAGACTAACACCCTTAAACACTGTCAGTACACTAACACCCTTAAACACTGTCAGTACACTAACACCCTTAAACACTGTCAGTACACTAACACCCTTAAACACTGTCAGTAGACTAACACCCTTAAACACTGTCAGTACACTAACACCCTTAAACACTGTCAGTAGACTAACACCGTTAAACACTGTCAGTAGACTAACACCCTTAAACACTGTCAGTACACTTTACACCCTTAAACAAATATTATACTTTGTTTACTCTCTAAAATGTTCCTGCACATATTAACTGCAAAAAAAAAGCAAAGAAAAGTTATGGCCACACATTAAATAAAGAGACATTCACTGAGGAACTGTGTAAACAGGCTAGGATGGTTGCACAGCATCCGTTAAGAAGCGAATTAAGCCCAGAAGGGCTCTTTATATTCAACGGGGTGTGTGAGTTAGACCTGATGTGGTAACTGTAAGAGAAGCAGTTTTCACAGGCACACCTGAGCTAGCCACCCACTACTGTCCATCAGTGTTTAAACACACACGGCTGGGCTGAGTCTCCTGGAGAATAAAGGCTTCTTTCTCTATCAGACGCACACAGCAGGCTTGAATACAGAGCAAGGGGGATTCAGTTAAGCTTCTGCTATGCTGTCTGTCTGTCTGTCTGTCTGTCACTTATATTTCACTTTATATTAGTTAATGAAAAATATTTCTATAGAAAGAAAACAGCAGTCTTAATTTACTCAATGGCCGGCATCAGAAGTGTTTTGATGCTTCTACCGACTCTTCAGGAGATTTCTAGAAGGTTAAACGATTCCGTCAATGTCATTGAGTCCATTCCTTGTAGTTTCACTGTGGTCTACCATGCTGCACACCAGATTGAGCATTTGGATAAAGCCTATATCCGTTTTGAGAAAGCGCATACATGCATATAACATGCAAAAGTCTAGAATTTGAGTCAGAGAAGGGAGTGCTGCTAACACATCTGCATAATATGTCTAACTGAACTAGGAAAACAGAGGGATTGATGCATACAACTGCTGTGGTCATGTCTTGCCAATACAGGAACTGTGAACTGAATTCTGGTTAGTTTGCATAAAGACATGGGGACACTAGGACCAGGGAGAAAGCTTGACATGACCACAGCAGGGTTCGGTTTTGGGTGACCAAAGTTAGTATTTTGTGAATGATTGTTTTTCTTTTCAATCCTTTCTCTTTATTGAAACATAAAAGTGCATTTTCGATTGTGGTCCAACCTAAAATGGTATTCTGTGGGCGGCAGGTAGCTTAGTGGTTAAGAGCGTTGTGCCAGTAACCGAAAGGTCGCTGGTTCTAATCCCCGAGCCGAATAGGTGAAAAATCTGTAGATGTGCCCTTGAGCAAGGCACTTAACCCTAATTGCTCCTGTAAGTCGCTCAGGATAAGAGTGTCTACTAAAATGTAATGGGTAAATAACAATGTGGTTAAAATCCCTTCATCGTTCCTTGGCAATCATTATCTCTCCTCATACTCATCCTGTAGCTAGATACATCATTTCCACAATGTCTTCCTCAAGTTCAGAGGTCAGCCTACAGAACCCACTGTGCTGGTCAGCATGTGTCTTCAGAGGTCAGCCTACGGAGCCCACTGTGTTGATCAGACAGTGCCTGAGTCCCAAATTGCACCCTATTCGTTACATAACGCACTACCTTTGACCAGAACCCTACGGTGAACTAAATAGGGAAAATGGTGTAATTTGAGACGCAGACAGGGTCTGCATGTGAAGAGAGAGGGGAGGGGAGCGGACGTTTGAAACTGGGGAGAGCATTTAGTGCAAGACAGGAAGCCCTGGCTGTGACATGATGTCATTCTGTCTGAGCACATCGATGCCGAGGGGCATCTACTACGACGCTAGATGTACAGTTGAAGTTGGAAGTTTACATACACTTAGGTTAGAGTCATTAAAACTCATTTTTCAACCACTCCACAAATTCTTGTTAACAAACTATAGTTTTGGCAAGTCGGTTAGGACATCTACTTTGTACATGACGCAAGTAATTTTTCCAACAATTGTTTACAGACAGATTATTTCACTTACAATTCACTGTATCACAATTCCAGTGGGTCAGAAGTTTACATACACTAAGTTGACTGTGCCTTTAAACAGCTTGGAAAATTCCAGAAAATGATGTCATGGCTTTAGAAGCTTCTGATAGGCTAATTGACATCATTTGAGTCAATTGGAGGTGTACCTGTGGATGTATTTCAAGGCCTACCTTCAAACTCAGTGCCTCTTTGCTTGACATCATGGGAAAATCAAAAGAAATCAGGTAACACCTCAGAAAAAAAATTGTAGACCTTCACAAGTCTGGTTCATCCTTGGGAGCAATTTCCAAATGCCTGAAGGTACCACGTTCATCTATACAAACAATACTACGCAGGTATAAACACCAAGGGACCATGCAGCCGTCATACCGCTCAGGAAGGAGACGCGTTCTGTCTGCTAGAGATCAACGTACTTTGGTGCGAAAAGTGCAAATCAATCCGAGAACTACAGCAAAGGACCTTGTGAAGATGCTGGAGGAAACAGGTACAAAAGCATCTATATTCAGAGGTAAACGCGTCCTATATCGACATAACCGGAAAGGCCGCTCAGCAAGGAAGAAGCCACTGCTCCAAAACCGCCATAAAAAAGCCAGACTACGGTTTGCAACTGCACATGGGGACAAAGATCGTACTTTTTGGAGAAATGTCCTCTGGTCTGATGAAACAAAAACAGAACTGTTTGGCCATAATGACCATCGTTATGTTTGGAGGAAAAATGGGGTTGCTTGCAAGCCGAAGAACACCATCCCAACCGTGAAGCACGGGGATGGCAGCATCATGCTGTGGGGGTGCTTTGCTACAGGATGGACTGGTGCATTTCACAAAATAGATGGCATCATGAGGAAGGAAAATTATGTGGATATATTGAAGCAACATCTTGAGACATCAGTCAGGAAGTTAAAGCTTGGCCGCAAATGGTCTTCCAAATGGACAATGACCCCAAGCATACTTCCAAAGTTGTGGCAAAATGGCTTAAGGACAACAAAGTCAAGGTATTGGAGTGGCCATCACAAAGCCCTGACCTCAATCCTATAGAAAATTTGAGGGCAGAACTGAAAAAGCATGTGCAAGCAAGGAGGCCTTCTGACCCACTGGGAATGTGATGAAAGAAATAAAAGCTGAAATAAATCATTCTCTCTACTATAATTCTGACATTTCACATTCTTAAAATAAAGTGGTGATCCTAACTGACCTAAAACAGGGAATTTTTACTAGGATTAAATGTCAGGAATTGTGAAAAACTGAGATTAAATGTATTTGGCTAAGGTGTATGCAAACCTCCGACTTCAACTGTAAATACCATTACTGTGATCTACAGTGAGAGACTCTGGCTTCTGAAATACTATGGTCTCTGGCTGTGACAGTGTAAAGGTGATATTATTAAGAATTCAGAGGAGCTACAGTGTGACATTCATGCCCTCGTTGGAACTGAGGAAATAATGTCCCTTAATAAACGATATGAGGAGTTGGGTTGAATTTCATATTAAGTATAGTTTTTCCAGTTATACGGTATAATTGATGAGGCAGTTCATCTTGTGAGAAAAGGGGGGTTCTTCTGGCTGTTTCACCTTGCTCTGATACACCTTGGTCTGTTTCACCTTGGTCTGTTTCACCTTGGTCTGTTTCACCTTGGTCTGTTTCACCTTGGTCTGTTTCACCTTGGTCTGCTTCACCTTGGTCTGTTTCACCTTGCTCTGATTCACCTTGGTCTTGAGCTGACATCTTCGGTCTTATGCTTAGCTGGCCTCTGCCTTGTAAAGAGAGGGTGTTCCCAAATTCTAGTCCTCATGAAAATCAAATGGCCGAGCAGGGGTAATCCCAGGTCTCAACGTAAATAACATGGTCATGTGAAGTCAAAGGCCGTTTGAACAGTCAATCATTACTATTAGAGTGGAGGGTGGGGGGTAACCATAATTGGTGCAACTCAACTTGGCCCAGTTGTCGTGAAAGCGCTCATGAGACAGCCAGGAGCCATAGAGTGGCGGTGAGTTGGTCCTACGGAGGTCACTGAAAGTGATCCCAGATGTGCTACTGTTGACCACAGGTGGAGAACGTGAGGTAAGCAGGGAAGCTGGCTGGAGAGAGGATCCACTGTGAGATGCAGGTGGGTGTTCTGACCTGTTAATATAATATAATTTGCCATTTAGCAAACGCTTTTATCCAAAGCGATTTACAGTCATGTGTGCATACATTTTTACGTATGGGTGGTCCCGGGGATCGAACCCACTACCCTGGCGTTACAAGTGCCATACTCTACCAATTGAGCTACAGAGGACCTGTTCTGGCCTGGTCTGTTCTGGTCTGGTCTGTTCTGGTCTGGCCTGGTCTGGCCTGTTCTGGCCTGGTCTGTTCTTGTCTGGCCTGTTCTGGTCTGTTCTGGTCTGTTCTGGTCTGTTCTGTTCTGGCCTGGTCTGTTCTAGCCTGGTCTGTTCTGGCCTGGTCTGGTCTGGCCTGGTCTGGTCTGTTCTGGCCTGGTCTGTTCTGGCCTGTTCTGGCCTGTTCTGGTCTGTTCTGGTCTGTTCTGGTCTGTTCTGGTCTGTTCTGTTCTGGCCTGGCCTGGTCTGTTCTGGCCTGGTCTGTTCTAGCCTGGTCTGTTCTGGCCTGGTCTGGTCTGTTCTGGCCTGGTCTGTTCTGGCCTGTTCTGGTCTGGTCTGGTCTGGTCTGTTCTGGCCTGGCCTGGTCTGGTCTTGTCTGGTTTGGCAGAGGGTGGGGGAGGTGGAACTAAGCCACTGTGAAGGCTCCATCCATCAAGGCCCTATAGTAGCTGATGCTGTATGGTTTGCTAACAGGGTGTTGTAGAGGAGGCTGGTGGGTGGAGCTATAGGAGGACGGGCTCATTGTAATGGCTGGAATGGAATCAATGGAACAGAGTCAAACATGTGATTTCCATATGTTCGATGTGTTTTACTCCATTCCATTCCAGACATTACAACGAGCCCGTCCTCCTATAGCTCATCCCACCAGCCTCCACTGGGGTGTGGACTTACTTCAATAAACCCAGTGGCATGGAACAGTGATGGGTCTACCTAAAAGTCCATTAGAAAGGCAATGGGCATGCCAGTCGCTGGTGAATCAGCAATTCTTGGATTGAAATCTCAAGATATTGAGCTTTTGATTGAGGAAGGTTATAGTTACCATAGGTTATAGTTACCATAGACACACACACACACACACACACACACACACACACACACACACACACACACACACACACACACACACACACACACACACACACACACAAACCACATACATGCTATTACATCATACTGTTTTATCCAATCACCTTGACGTGATGGGAATTAAAATTAGAGAAAAAAAAAAAAAAACATTCACACAGCTTTAATGCACCGTTATAAACGTCCCAGCTGATCGGTCTGCTTATGTCTGCTGGTCTCTCATTGTTTTCTTTGAAGAACTTCCTCACCAAACAGAATAGGACCCCCCCCCCCCCAATGTTTGGATTATGTTGTAGCAAACTGGCTCAAATGAAGATCCTACATCTGTATATGTACATGGATGTCTAGTCTATAACGCTGGGTTTATGTACATTCTGGAAGTGGTACCTATTGGACGTTGAACTGATAGCGTGTGAGTGAGAGGTATACACACACTGTGGAACATTCTGATGCATGCTTGTTGAGGGGCAGTCCCTGACAACCCTATAGCCCCTGACAACCCTATAGCCCCTGACAACCCTATAGCCCCTGACAACCCTACAACGATTGTGTGTGATATTTGGTACTGTGATAATGTATGACTGGAGAACAGCAGGATAATGTTGATATTGGTAATGTATGATAAGTCAAATCAAACCTCCACCTCCGGAACTTCACAACCGGCTGCCGTAACTTTCATTTTGATTCAGCTTACAGCCATTATGGAAACTGGTTCTGGAAGCTGGTTATAGAAGCTGGTTATAGGAGCTGGTTATAGAAGCTGTGTGTTGGTACACTACCAGGGAAACGTTCAACTTTACCCTATACTATGGCTTGCTGGCTCTTCTTTGCCAAGTTTAGAATGTAAACAAATCTTTTACTGTGCCTCAGTGTTTAGGTGACCTTCATTGAGATGAAGCTACAGAGGTACCATTTTCAAGAGGTACAAGGGAATCAAATAGGTTACATTTCAAAATGACAATATGGCATTACAAGAATATCAGTCACAACCCTCTGATGAATCTCCCTCCATTGTATTGGACTGAGAGTGAGTTGACAGGAGCTTCATCATAGGAGGGAACTACTAAGTAAATGGGAGGAACATGTATGGAAGCCCTACAGTAGACAGGCAGTTTACATGATTTCAGAGTGATGCTGCATCTACAGGTCATAACCAATAGTTTTGAAGGGTCAGTTTGTTACAGAGGAAAAAAATAACTGCTACATTTACTCCTCTTTTCTCATTTAGAACTCTCTGCCACGGAAGGTTCTGATAAAAAAATTCTCTCTCCTGCTAAATTCTGAATACAGATCAGGGGTAATGAGAGGGTGCCTCGGAGTGCAACCAGCCATTATCTGACTGGCAGAAAAACAGGCTACGCTAGGCAGGCCTGTGGCTCCAAACGGAAGGCAAGTGACACACTGTTCACCGCAGCAGAAGAGGGCATTTGATGGCAATTAAAAACACGGGAGACGGGGCAGATCTATTCACCAGCTAGTCAAGTGAAATAGACAGGCTGAAACGTGGGTCTTATCCAGCAGTGCACCTGCATGAGCAAAGCTGTCTCCTTTTTCTAAATAATCATTTCCCCCATTAATTTCTGCCCTTATGCTTTTTGGCAGCACACTCAATCACTAAACGGAAGGTGAAAGTGAGCCCTGGGGCTTTAGGAGATGAAAGGGGTATTGCTGGGATGACACAGCCCAGACGTGGCAGAGCAGGTCTGGGCAACGCAGAGACAGGCAGCAGGTCACAGATCACCAATCATCCTGATGACCAACATCCTGATGACACAGTTGGTGCTGCCACCTGGTGATGGAGTGTGGAAGTGTCGCAGGTTGTCCATCTACGGTACAGTATGTGCCTCACACTAAACCACCCCCATATCATTTTATTCGATTTTATTGGAATCCCCATTAGCCGACACCAATCATAACACTGCCTATTGCTGTGTGGAAAATAGATCGTTACAAACAAGAACATTCTCTGAGTGACACATTGACTTATGTGACTACTATTCTGTGTTTTCCATGTTTGCCAGACACCATCAATACTAAACACGTAGCTTTGCTAAACTAAGACATCTTATGGCATGTTGGTTAAATCGATGTCTGAACTGCTCCTTGACATGCACACAAAACAGAGACAGACAGACAGAGAGAGAGAGAGACAGAGAGAGAGAGAGAGACATAGAGAGAGAGAGAGAGAGAGAGAGAGAGAGAGAGAGAGAGAGAGAGAGAGAGAGACAGAAAGACAGAGAGAGAGAGAGAGAGAGAGCGAGAGAGACAGAAAGACAGAGAGAGAGAGAGAGAGAGAGCGAGAGAGAGAGAGAGAGAGAGAGAGAGAGAGAGAGAGAGAGAGAGAGAGAGAGAGAGCGAGAGAGCGAGAGAGCGAGAGCGAAAGAGAGAGAGAGAGAGCGAGAGAGCGAGAGAGCGAGAGAGCGAGAGAGAGAGAGAGAGAGAGAGAGAGAGAGAGAAGAGAGAGAGAGAGAGAGAGAGAGAGAGACAGAGAGAGAGAGAGACAGAGAGAGAGAGAGAGAGCGAGAGAGAGAGAGAGAGAGAGAGAGAGAGAGAGAGAGAGAGAGAGAGAGCGAGAGAGAGAGAGAGAGAGAGAGAGAGAGAGAGAGAGAGAGAGGTGTATTCATCCCTCCACTTTGCCTATCCACTATGAGGAAAGATATAACAGCTCTAGGCGAACAGCCGTCTCCTTTGAAGCTGGGTGGAACAGGGTGGTGGACGAGCTGGAGCATCAGGGTTAAACACCACGAAGAACACATTTCAATCACCTTGCTAATGTTACCTGTCAAATGAGAACAAGTTTGACAATTGATGAGCAGCACTCCTTGCAATGTTTTTTTTTTTTTCGCTCTGCATGCTGTTGGATGTGTGTCTTCTCAGATATTGAAAACAACTCCAGATAACTAAGAAATGCATTTGTCTTGAGATCAGCCTTCTTTTGATAGTCTTTTGTAAAAAATGCCTTGGAGGATACTTGCTATACATTTGGCATATAGGCTACTGTACATGAATATCCTGTTTTGGCATTGGCTCTTGGTCCTAGACATACAATTCAGGGCTTTCCCAGGTACATACTCAATGACACTTAACAATAATGGTCACTTTTCTTGAGAAAACCCCCATATCACATGTAGATAGACTAGTATCGTGATACAGCTACAGCAGTTTTGCTTATTGTGAGGGATAGATCCTCTTTCTCAGGGGGTTCACCTGTGCTAGAGAATAGTGTTTTACAGTGCATTACAGCAACCTTTAAGTAAACGTCTCTCATACCCTTTAATCATGCATATGTGGCCGCTGGAGATTCTTAGGTGAGCAGTAGAAAGACTCCATTGCAGCCCCTGTAACAGGATCAGCCTTCATGATACTGATTCCGTGTGAGGGCCAAGAACGCATCTCAAAATAGAGGTCAGTGGAGAAGCTCTTTACATTTTAGTCATTTAGCAGACGCTCTTATCCAGAGCGACTTACAGTTAGTGCATTCATCTTCAGATGCTGTAGCTAGGTCGGACAACCCCATATCACAGTCATAGCTACTTTATTGAGGACAAATGTCCTTGCGATCAGCAATGTCGGAGCTAGTAAGGGGGAAAAGTGTTAGTTCACGAAACGCATTTTGTGGGGAGGGGTCAGGATGAGGAGGTGGTGCTGCGGGATTGGATACTCTGAAGAGGTAGGGTTTCAGATTTTTTTAGGAAGATGGGCAGGGACTCTGCTGTCCTAGCTTCAAGGGGAAGCTGGTTCCACCATTGGGGTGCCAGGACAGAGAAGAGCTTGGACTGGGCTGAGCGGGAGAGACCAGAAGTGGCAGAACGGAGTGCTCGAGTTGGGGTGTAGGGTTTGAGCATAGCCTGAATGAAAGGAGGGGCAGTTCCTCTTGCTGCTCCATAGCACCATGGTCTGGTAGGTGATGCGAGCTTCAACTGGAAGCCAGTGGAGTGTGCAGAGGAGTAGGTTGACATGGGAGAACATGGGAAGGTTGAACACCATGCGTGCTGCAGTGTTCTGGATAAGTTGGAGGGGTTTGATGGTGCAAGCGGGGAGCCCAGCCAACAGCGAGATGCAGTAGTCCAGACGGGAGATGATAAGTGCCTAGATCAGGACCTGTGCCGTTTCCTGTGTGAGGTAGATTCGTACGCTATGGATGTTGTAGAGCATGAACCTGCAGTCGCGAGTCACTCCCTTGATGTTTGCCGACAATTACAGGATGTTGTCCAGGGTCACGCCAAGGTTCTTTGCACTCTGGGAGGGGGACACAGTGTTGCCGAGTTGTCAACCGTGATGGAGAGGTCTTGGAGTGGGCAGATCTTCCCCGGGAGGAAGAGCAGCTCTGTCTTGTCAAGGTTGAGCTTGAGATGGCAGGCTGACATCCAAGTTGAGATATCTGCGAAAACACACAGAGGTGCGTGTCACCACCTGGGTGTCAGAAGGCGGGAAGGAGGAAAGTAGTTGAGTGTTCGCATAGCAATGATAGAGAAGACCATATGAAGATATGACGGAGCCGAGTGACTTGGTGTATAGAGAGAAGAGGAGAGGTTCTAGAACCAAGCCCTGGGGGACACCAGAAGTGAGAGTATGTGGTGCAGACACAGATCCTCTTCACGTCACCTGGTAGGAGTGGCCTGCAAGGTAGGATGCAATCCAAGAGTGTGCAGAGCCTGAGATGCCCAGCCCTGAGAGGGTGGAGAGGAGGATCTGATGGTTCACGGTGTCAAAGGCAGCAGATAGATCTAGGAGGATAAGAACAGATGAGAGAGAGTCAGCTTTGGCAGTGCGGAGAGCCTCTGTGACACAGAGAAGAGCAGTCTCGTTTGAGTGACCTGTCTTGAAGCCTGACTGGTTAAGGTCAAGAAGATCGTTCTGAGAGAGATAATGAGAAAGTTGATGAAAGAAAAGAAAGAAGGGATACAGGTGTGTAGTTTGACGTCAGATGAGTTGAGTGTTGGTTTCTTGAGGAGGGGAGCGACTCAGGCCATTTTGAAGTCAGAGGGGACTCAGCCAATGGTCAGGGATGAGTTGATGAGGGAAGTGAGGAATGGGAGAAGGTCTCCAGAGATGGCCTGGAGAAGGGAGGTGGGGATCGAGCGGGCAGGTTGTCGGACGGCCGGTCCTCACTAGTCGTAGGATGTCATCTGGACAGAGAGGGGAGAAATAGGTCAAGGCGTAGGGTAGTTCTGTGTGAGTGGGACCAGTGGACTCAATAGGCTGAGTGAATGAGTAGCGGATGTCGTCAAACCTTTTTTTCAAAGTGGTTGACAAAGTCGACTGCAGGGAGGGAGGAGGGAGGGGGAGGAGGGAGGAGGGACGGGGAGGACGATAAGGAGGGAAGAAGCTTGATATTTACAGTGGTAGGAAGTGGCTTTAACAATGGATACAGAGGACGAGAAGGTAGAAAGTGGCTTTAGCAGTGGATACAGAGGAAGAGAAGGCAGTGGATAAAGAGGTAGAAAGGAGGGAGTGAAAGGATCATCGGTCATCCGGAAGTTTAGTTTTCACTTAGCTGCCCGCAGCCCTGTTCTGTAAGCTGGCAATGAGAAAAAAGAAAACCAGGTAGATTTCTTCCATGATAAGAAGTGAAACATCTGCATTGGGCACATTGCTTCAGAACGCCACTGAAACAGGAGAGTTCATCAGAGTTTTCCTCTGGACATGCCTCTCGTTATCCTCTCTGGGATTAATGAATTAATTAAGTGATAACATGGATACGGTCCCGTAATGCCCCAGGCAACCCATGTACATGTAATTACATCTTGGGCGTGATCATTCAAATACCTGCAATGTGTGTGGCTAACTCAGCTAGGGTGCACCTGAAATGGCACCTTATTTCCTATAGAGTGCACTACTTTGACCAGGGCCCGCAAAAAAAGTTGTGCGCTATATAGGGAATAGGGTGCTATCTCCGAGGGACAAAGAAGATCCTCTTCCTCTTCCTCTTTCCGATGTGACTGATAAACAACAGGTTTTAGTAGATATATTTGTGCTCAGGGGTACCACTCCCTTTCCCTTCCTGAAGGAAACCCCAGGCCCGCACCACTACCAGTGAAACAGCTGTTCTATCCAAACCCATTGTCAGTGACATTTAACAGGGAGACAGGGGGAACGCTGCACACTACGTTATAGAGCGGGTGTGGTACAACAGAGTGGATACAGGCACTGTGTTGCTAACATCATAGAGATTGGCACTGTACTGTCAACTTTGCTTGATTTATGTCTTAGGACTGGCAGTAACATATTAATAAGATACAGTACCATTCAATACCTTGTTAATTTTTACATTTTAGTCATTTAGCAGACACTCTTATCCAGAGCGACCTACAGTAGTGAGTGCATACATTTTCATTATTTTTTCACACTGGTCCCGCGTGGGAATCGAACCCACAACCCT